>NC_142114.1:30597500-30797500 GCF_056152115.1 Neolamprologus brichardi | reverse complement strand
CTTGTACATTTGTATTCACCAGTTCTACGGTGTACCTGTGTACGTTAAAGAAGCACAGTAAACATCAGTAAAGAAGAACTCTCGTGTCTCTCGTGTATGTGTACAAGCCAGCATAGTCGCCTCGGTTTTATTTTGAAACTTTAGTTGTCCCTTCCTGTCTCATGGTTTCATTACTGGATAGCTCTTTGTCCTGGTCCTTTTTGATCCTCTGAGAACTGATAATCATTTCTACTATCTGGTCTACCTGTTCCATAGGGGGCGCTCCTGAGCTTGTTTACATTTATTCAGCCATCAGTGCTGTTTCAGTATATACATAGTGGCCACTTTTCACAGCCTCGCTGTTTCACTGATTTTTTTTGGTGCAATTTTGCACTTGATGCGTCCTGATTGGCTGTAGACCATTTTCAATCAGTCTCGTGCCGTGTCTCCTGTACAGTACAGAATCCACCAAGCTTGTCAAATTTACATCTTCGCTAGCAGAAGACGACAAACACAACAGCGTCGACGTCAAAGGATTATAAGGCGCATTAAGTGAAACCAAACAGTCACACAAGTCAAACTTTGCTCAGCTCGTTCAGTACAGTCTGGTCTTTTTTTCTTGCAGGTGTAAATAATTATTCTGGTGTAACTGTAGCCAGTTTCTCCCACAGCAGGAGGAGCTCATCCTGCAGCTGGTTTATAGGCCGTCCTGCTCTGGAGATCTGCTGTGGCCTGTGGTTCACCCAGCTCACAGAAGGAGGACGTCCTCTCTATCAGACACCAACAGCTGATCATAGTTATGTATTTGTGCTAACATATGTCCTCTGATACAGGTACCAGTGTTCAGGTAGATGGCTTGGAAGCTGACGACGGAGGACTGATAGTCCTTCCTGTTCTTGCTGTCAGCTGGCAGAGCAGAATCAGCTGGAAGGAAGAAACAGGAAGTGCTTTAGTCGCGTGGTTACCTGTTTTATTCGTGACGGATTTTAGCCATGACTTGATTTTTCTTACCGATGGTGAACTTCTGTCCTCCAAAGTCAAACAAGAAGTTGCCCTCCTGCACGTTGTAGGTAAGCCCCGCCCCGCAAATGCGTTCCGCCGCTCCCTGACCAATCACGTCCCAGTCCTGGTCCCCGCACGTCAGCACTGATGGAGCTCTCAACCAGCCACAGAGCAGGGACCCTGACAGAGAGAAGACGACACTCTCATTCATCAGCTATCACCTGTCTGTCTCCATGGTCTCCATGGTAACATACCTCCCTCCAGGCTGTTCTGGTTGAGGATGAATCCGTCGCAGCAGGTGTCGCGGCTGCAGCCGTCCTGACAGAAACGATGAGCGTCGGAAAGAGAGGTCCGCCTGGAGGAGAACACCTGAGTCCTGAACACACCTGAGACCGCCTTCATCATCCTCATCCTCACAAACCTGTGCTGCTGCTGCTGCTGCGAGGAAAACTCTGCACCTGAAACACACACCAGACTGAGCACACAGGTACACACAGCTGCAGCACACCTCAGTCACATGGCTCTGATGATGGCAGTACCTTTCTTCCTGATGACCAGCAGATCTGAAGCTCCGCCCCTCACTCTCAGATAGCAGCTTAGCGAATCAAACATCTCAGCCTGAGCCAGAAAACCACTGGACTAAAAAACATTTTAAAATTTATGTTTATTTGTGTAAATCTGTTATTTCTAAGGATATGTGTTTATGTGTGTTTATGTGTGTGTGCAGGTGTGTACCTGCTGGGAGGTGTTGCAGTGTGTGTTCAGGCTGTGTGTGCTGTACAGTTCACACTGAGTCTGGCTGTTGATTAGCGCCACATGGTGGCAGGAAGGCTGTGCTGCACACGCTGTGAGAGAAACAGCAGCAGTGTTGATGAGTTTTTACACCACAAACCAAAAATACTCCAGAGTTACAGGTCAGATCGCTGAGGCCGGATCCAGAGCAGACACGTGCATTACCCCGGACACAGGCAGTGAGGTCAGAGGTCATCGTCTGCAGCACTTCAGCATCTGCAGCTCCAACAATCAGGTCTGATGTGGGAACAGCTTGAAACCTGCTGAGGACTGCAACACACACACACACACACACACACACACACACACTAAAGAGAACGCTCAAAAACAAACTTGTGAACAGCTGCTCTCTGATTGGCTGCTACATCTTCACCTGAGCACTCGTCATCAGTCAGAACCTTGTCGCTGCTGCTCCACTCGAGCTCCACCCCCTCGCTGTTGAAGCACCTCCACCTGCCCGCGAGGACATCCGGCTGCGCTGGCAGGAAGTCCCCTCGCTGCGAACACCGCAGGCCCCGCCTCTGGCACTCGGTCACACCTGATGCACGCGTGCACAAACACAAAGTGTTCGACACTCACGCTTCTCTCTATTAAGGTTCGATGGTCAGACTTAAGAGATCTTTAACGAGTTTGTAAAACATGCAGTTTTCAATACTTTTAGAATAAAATAACAGAAATATTTTGAGCCTTCTGAGGAAGATGAAACATGAATATAATAAACACATTAACAGGAAGTGGCTTCATGATGTAGTTTAAACTTTCGCCTAAAACACAAAATCTCCCGGTTTGGTTTCAGTCACGTAATAAATAAATGAATCCTGGTTTAAAAACACTCACATTCTTTGACAGATGATGCTCCAGCAGGTGATGACCCTGTGGGACACTTGTTGCAGAAGTCCCGCCCCTCTTCATCCTGATAGGTCCCCTGAAGACACAGATGACACACCCCCTCCTGGGAGAAACTGCCAGCAGGACAAACGACTGGAAACAGAGAAACTAGACTGAGTTACGAGACAAACAGACGGCTGCAGAGACGGAGGCGACACAGCTCTTACTGAGCTCCAGGTGAAGACACACCTGTGCGGATTTTATTCTGATATAAGCCACGAGGACCAAACGTGGCTCGAACTATGGGCAGCAAAGTTTGAGTGAAGGAGATCCCACACTCTGAAACACTCTGCGGTCCAGCGTCTGGATGTCTGAGCTGAGCAGAGACTCACCACAGCCCTCGCTGTCACTGTCCAGATGGTAACCACGGGAACAGCCGAAGCTCGGTGTAGTCACAGAAACCAGTTTGGGCTCTGATGACAACACGGAGCGCAGAATTCCCTGAAGTCCCTCCAGAAGCCTGGACTCATTCAGGAAGAGACCTGAAATAATAAACATAAACTCAAAATGTAATTTTATGAGTTTTCTAGAAAACAACCAGATTTGTAGCCATTTAAACTCTAAACTTTAGACCCTGTGATGGGGTCAAAGGTCGTAAGACGTTCCCTCAGGTCGTTGAATTGAAATTTAAATACTCGATGAACAAATAACTAAAAAGTTTCAAGTGGATGTCTCCGTCTTATTTACATGCTTTTATTCTTGGGCTCAACTAGAGCAGCTTTGCATCGTCCTCCATATGAAACGAGCTGTTTAAGCCCCTCCCAACTGTCTCCTGATTGGCTACTAATTGTAAACGTCAGGGTTGAAAAGAATATGAGTTTGACCTCTGCGCTAAAAAAAACAGTGAAATCATGTGAAAGTCCAAAAATAGATGCGTCACAGTGGTTATGCCCATCTTTTATATACAGTCTATGGTCTGCTCACCAACGTCGTGGAGGTCTGGGAGGTCAGAGGTCGGGAGGTCATAGAGAGCAGCGCTCCATCTCACCGTCAACCTCAGCGAGTCGTCACCGTCACACTGCAGAGTCACCGAGGAGTCGTCGCATAGCGACACAGCGCGGCCTGATGAGGGAAGCTACACACACACACACACACACACACACACACACACACACACACACACACACACACACACACACACACACACACACACACAGAAAGACATTTGTGTGCAGATCCTAAACTCATACCTGTCCTAGAAACAATGTTTTCAATGAGACCTGCATTCTGCATCACCAACACTAGAGAAAATGAATATACATGGTGCAGGTAAGGTCACCTGTGCAGAACAGAGCCCCCTGCTGGTCATTGTGTTGAACAGCAGAGACTGTAACCGGCTGATCTGAGAGCAGGACGAGGGCAACACCCAGAGCTGCGTGGAGGACACGGACTGCGGAGGCCGAGAGACTGAACAACAGAATAAAGGTTGATTTTAAAAAGAGCAAAATAAAAAAAACAGGTTTGCTTAAAAGCAGTGTAGCCCTTTAAGGAGGTCAGAGGTCAGGCATCTCACTTTGACAGGCTCCACTCAGCGGCTTCTGGTCTCCATCCCATCTCCGACTCGCAGTCTCACACAGGAAACTGCTGATAGCAAGTGAGTTCTGGTAGCCATGGTAACAAGCAAGGTCACAGCTCTGGCGTCCATCAGCTGGTGGGCGGCACACCAGCGCACCATGGGTAATGATGGGGGCGGGGCACAGAGGACCTGGAGAAGGTATATACCATCAGAGCCAAGCCACAGAGAGCCGATTCACTTCCTGTTGATCCTACAGTTACTGTGACAGTAAATTCACCCAGAGGGCGCCGATGAGCTATGAGTGAGGTTCATCAACGCAAACTGACACAGGAAGGAAATGCACCATCCCGCCACAGAGCTTAGCTAGTTCTTACGGTCACATGATGGCGTGCGGCCTGTCTGTCGAGATGTTCTCGTCCCGCCCACTTCTTGTCCATTCTCGGAGACACACCAGCAGGAAGTGACATCACACTGAAGGGGAGTGAAGGAGCCATCAGGGCGACACTGGAGTCCTTGTAGCTGACACCAGCTGGGACCTGAACGCACCACACAGAGTTTGCAGAGTTAAAGAAGACAGTGAATGCGTCACTAAGAGGAGTGTGTGTGTGTGTGTGTGTGTGTGTGTGTGTGTGTGTGTGTGTGTGTGTACATGTCAGCTGTCCTGTTGCGTTTGGTGTTGCCGTTTGTATCGTCTCTCCACTCAGAGGGTTCACACACCAGCCTGCAGCGCCCCCTGTCTGCAGCACCGAGAAACGACCGTCCTGAAACAAACGTGCACACACACACACACACACACACACACACAGAGTTTAGATAGTTATAGTTAGAGCTTATTTATTTATATAGCACATTTAATCACAACAGCAGCGTTGACCAAAGTGTTGCACAAGAATACAACCTAATAAAACAACTTAGAGTATTGACAGCAAACAACAAATATGAATTAACAAATAACTCTCATGCTGTATTAAAAGCCAGTAAATAAAAATGTGTTTTCAGATTAGATTTAAAAAGGTTGACAGTAAGAGCCTGCAGAGGAAACTTTATCTAAGTAAAGGCCGTTTGAGCAGCTGAAGGTTGTAAAACACTGAAAGCTACTTTCAGCTGCAGACGTCAGCCGCGCATCTTTGATTTTGTTTCCTGACAACACCCCAAAGAGGATCTGAGTCTCCGGCTGGAATCCAACCAGAAAGTATTTTTCTTGGTTTGTTTCTCTACAAAAAAGTCATATTCAGTGGTTTCACTGGTTTCACTGGTCTTTACGCCCCACCTGCAGTAGCTCTGTTGTTCTCATCAGAACCTCACAGTTGCTGAGACAGATGTGACAACGTTTAATCCCTGGCTGATGTGTGTTCACAGGAGTGTCAGCTTGCTGGGAAAAGGATGTTTGCATGTTTGTGGGTTAATACCTGCTCACAGGTTGGGTGGTAAGGTGAGGAAGTGGTGATGTCAGAGCCTTTCATCCAACCGGAGAGCAGGGAGCGAGCCTTTGCTCTCTGACAGCGAGTCAAACCTGCAGGGAAACAAACACACAAAGGTTATGATTGCAACAAAGACTGAGGTGGATAAGTGAACTTAGTGTGTGTGTGTGTGTGTGTGTGTGTGTGTGTGTGTGTGTGTGTGTGTGTGTGTGTCTTACATTTGGGCAGGCTGAGCGAGCGGCTGGTCAGAGAATCAGAGATGTACTGTCCGTCTTCATCGACACACCAACACTGACCTGAAAAACACATTTATTCTGTAAAAAAGTGTGTGTGTGTGTTCGTGTGTGTGTGTGTGTGTGTGTGTGTGTGTTCGTGTGTGTGTGTGTGTGTGTCAGAGAGACAGACCTGTGCTGTGGTAACACTGCGTGAGCAGCCAGCGTCCGTCGACGTCACACTGAGGAGTAAACGGCTGGTACGAGCGACGCTGACGAGGCAGCAGCATCTGAACAGCTGAGCAGGAAGAAGACCAGCGTCAGTGCGACGACACGAAGGCGGGACACGCCCCTTTGTTTATTCAAATAATTAAGGAAAATGTGCTCGAGGAACGTTTTCTCTGTCTTTCAGCTCTTTGTCATTTTGTTCATCTGGATCCTTTGAGGCCTTTTTTAAAATTGTGCTCGTGTGATGTTTAAAAACCTGCACAAGGTTCAGGTCCAGTTAGAAAAGATTCACATTTTTCTTTTGTTTTGTTGTTTTAGTTCCTTGAGAACAGTTCCTGGGACCACAGGAAGCACGACCGTAACTACATTTTTATTCCACAATAAAAGTATTTTGATATATTGATTTAAATCCTTTTGAAAGTCTGTGACTCACTGGAGAAAGCAGCCAATCGGAGAGCAGCTCCGGGGTGCCTTAGTAGCGTCTCAGAAACTTGCAGTTCCTCCTCTGATTGGCTGATCTGGAGTTCCTCACGGGTCAGACGCAGACCTTCGGCCAGTAGGAATCCATATCCCAGAGGGATGTGGGAGGAGTTAGAGAGCGAGACGATGCTCTTCACTTCCTGTCTGAAGGTCTCGACCTCGGCCAACGCCTGCGAGCACCGACCTGCAGAGACGACAGACTCGTTCAGAACTAACTCATCAAATAAATGTTTGTCACATGACCTAAAAATGACTTTTTATCAATTTAGCGCGACATAAGTTGACATTTACTTTTGTTTATTTATCTTTGTTTTCATTTATAGAACATTTATCGTTTATAAATACTTTTGTATTTCTGTATTTTTTGTATTTATTTTTTAAAACATTTTTTTCTTTTTGCCTGATTTGCAACAAACGTATCAACAGACGCGTCGTTCAGTCAGATGACAGCGAGAGAGATGAAGCGCTGAGTTAAAATAACTGGAACCGCCTGACTGTGAGTCAGAAATTTAAACAATCAAAGACAGAAAGAAAATTCACGTGAAAGACAAAGTTCATTAAGCACAAAAACAATTTGTCACATAATGAATGAAATTGTTTATGTTTAATGTCCCAAACTGAGGCTGAACTTTGGCTCTGATTGGACGTCAGGTTTGATCTGACCTGCAGAGGATCGAAGCGTCTCTGCTTTTCTCTCTGGACCTGAAACGAAACAACAGAGCATCCTGTAACTTTGTGAACACAAAGTATAAAATACAAAAAACCCAAAACAAGACAAAACCGGATCTTTACAGAAGAACCACTTATAGTTGAGAACGGCTGCAATCTGAGCTTTTTCAAGGTAAAACTCTTGAAGCTGCTGGAGGAAAAAGCGAGTCTGTGGTTAGAGCTGCTCAGAATTCAATCTGATGATGAGCGAGTGTTTAATGATCGCCTGCTGCTTTTACGCTTCTTCTTGCACTTTAATACGATTTATTTTTTCTTCCTGTTTTTTTATTCCAACATAAAAAAGACAAATATTTCTGAGTCTTACAGGTGACAGCGCCCCCTGCTGGCCCGGCAGTCATTGTCTTCCCCTCAGCGTCCACGCAGAAGCACCGTGAGCCGACGCACTGCAGCGGCAGGAAGTCTCCATCCCGCGAGCACGCCGGGATGTGGATTTCAGCACTGGCCACCATGTTCGATCTCACCTCGAGGGCCGCCGCCCGCGCTCTCTCACAGGGGGACGGACAGCGAGGTCGTCGAGTGACGGTCCGAGACCCCTTCACCTCCCGCCCCTGAGGGTCAACGCACCAACACTCTGCACCCTGACACTGGACCTCCTGGAAAGCACCGCTCTGTGTGCAGCTGGGAACAAAGATGGCCGCCAGGTCATCGTCATCATCCGCGGAGCAGGAGCGCAGCAGAGCAGCGAGGACCTGGAAACGAGTCAACAGAAGATGATGGGATGGATCAGCAGGTCAGACGCTGATGTTGTTCCAGCTTCTCTTTAAAGCAGAACCAGGCAGGATGTTCAGGTGTGTGTCACACATGCACGGCAGCGTAAAAACGTCACCTGTTCCACGGAGGCAGACTGAGAGCTGCTGAGACCCGTCAGCGTCTGCTGGAGGGTGGAGAGGAAGGCGGGGTCCACCAGGGCTCTGCTGACAGATTGGACCAGGTCCTGGTTCCTCTGCAGGCGGACAGCGAGGGTCTGAGAGGACGCCGGGTCCAGACTCAGAGCTCCCCGAGATCCCACCGCCCCGCTGAAGTTGAAAGCTGCTGCGTTTTTCAGGAACTTCCCTCCAAACAGATTCTCCTGGAAGCGCCGGGGGGAGGAGCGAGTCAGAGCCTGCAGAGCCCCGCCCACAGAGGGGAACAGGCCATGCAGGACTTCGACCAGCTGAGACAGAAAAGAGGTGGGGTCAGAGTCCACTGGGAGGAGGTCCCTGAGAGGCTGGAGGAGGGAGAGACAGGAGGCTGGAGGGCTACCAGAGGAGGCCTGAAAAGGAGGCTCGACGGGACCAGAGAAGAGACGGGAGAGCGCCAGACGGCGCTGAGAGCGGCAGTCAGCTGGACCTGAACCTGGAGGAGGAGGAAAGATAAACGAGATACGGCATCAGGAGCTCTGAAGACAGATAACTGTGAGACAAATGAGAAGAAGTGTAAGAAAAACACTCACTGCAGGTCAGGGAGTCTCCGTGCTGCCGAGTCCCAGGAAGCTCTCTCCCCGCGGGGTCAGCGCACCAGCACTGCCCCCCCTGCTGGCACTGTTTGGAGGTGAAGGCTCCTCCGCTCTCACAGGATGGGATGAATACGCTGTTCGCCTCCATCGCTGCTCGCCGCTCCTCCTCACAGGGAGATGGGCCTGAGACAGAGAGCAGGATGGGAGTGTTTAGACCAGCGTTATCTGATCCAGCCGTCACCTCCTTCTACACTTTTTAAAACGAGATGATGCACGAACAGCAAACTTTCCACGAAGCCGTTCCAGTCTACCTCCAACACTCCCAGTGGAGGAGGAAAGCTCTGATAGCACAGCAAGGTGTTTGTCCAGGTGCAACAATGGCCTGACCTCCACAACAACACAACTTACACAGTTGGACACATCACAGGTAACCTACAATAAAACTACTTTAAATCACAGTCCAAACCAATCCAGCTAACCCAGCCAGCTTGGACCAGTGTCTCCACCGTACAGCAGCCGTAATCAGTTTGAAAAGATCGAACCAGCAGGAGATAATTTTACATCTGAAGCGTCCGGTGAGGGCGAGGCGGACTCCCAGCATCCTCCTCTGCAGGACTCGGTAGATGTTGGTTTGGGAGAAGGAGTGACCGGAGCGAAGACCAGAGAACGCCGAGTCGTACACCTCAGACAGGAGGAGCTCCACACCTGGGCAGAAAGAGCACACCTTCATCACAGTCAGCGCTGTTATCATCATCATCCTCACTGATGGACCTGATGATTCTGTCTGATGAAGATTTTCTTGATGAATAAATACATTTTGTTAGTTTGTGTGTGTGTGTGTGTGTGTGTGTGTGTGTGTGTGTGTGTGTGTGTGTGTGTGTGTGTGTACCTGTGTTCTCCAGCTCTCGGCCTCGGCTGTCTGAGCAGAAGCAGTAGGAGGAAACCAGCGGGAAAAACTTCCTGAAGCTGCTGAACGTCTCAAAAGCTTCTGGAAACCTGAAACAACAAACACACTCACAGCGCCACTTCCTGTTTTATTTTGAAATCTTTGTTTTGCTGCACAGGGGGCTTTAATTCCACCAGTTTTCTGCACCACCCGTCACTCTGCTTTCCCATGTTTTCCTGGTGTATCTTGTTACATTTTCATGTTTGGCTTTGTTTCCCTCACTGTCCCGTTAGGATCTTCTATATGACCTCAGACATGGATTCAGGGGTTTTCTGCTCTCTACTGTCTGACTCGTCTCACACTGTTGGTGTAAACACGAGGACATCAATAAAACTTGTTCTGGGTGAAGCACCATCACTGATCCTTCAACCACAGCAGGAAATATTCTTTCAAAAGGATTAATGTTGCTAACAGGAGTTCAACTCACAAGATCACTTAATTAAAGTTTAATGAAATAAACAGAAGCAGCTGCAGAACCAGCTAAAGCTCCGCCTGCAGGTCGCAGGAGATCCAGTCCAAAAGCATGATGATGTCAGCAGCTGCTGCGTCTTCAAAGCCGCAGCAACAGTACGCTCATTGTTACTGTACCTATAATATTTACATAATAATCATCTTTACATATTTATGTTTCATATTTACAGAGATGATAAAAACATGCTGCACATGCGCACAAGCTCCGCCCTCACCCAGCGCCCGCCTCCTGGTCCTTTCTGGCTCTGATGGAAGCATCATTTCCAAAATCTCATCAAGTTTTATTCAATCAGAACTAAAACAGCGACTGAGACCATAAAGTCATCAGGATGAGTGAGGTCACAGATCATGTGACCAGTCGGCTCATCGCTGTTTACAGAGCCAGACTTAAAATGCTTCCAGGCATCATCGCATTTGTGTGAAGGTGCAGACAGGTGTGCAGACAGGTGTGCAGGCAGGTGTGCAGGCAGGTGTGCAGGCAGGTGTGCAGGCAGGTGTGCAGGCAGGTGTGCAGGCAGGTGTGTTACCTGTTGAAGGCGTGCAGCAGGTCCAGCTCTGTTCTGTCTGTGGTGTTGATGAATTTACACTGGACCGGCAGGAAGCTGCCATCTTCAGCACACTGAGGAGGAGAAGACGACCTGGAGGAGCTGTGAAGGAGCCGCCTGGACCTCACTTCACAGCCACCGGGACCTGAAGGTCAGAGGTCAGCAGGTCGATGAGTCTGATGATCTCAGACAATCCAGCAAACACAGTTTAACAGAAATCAGAGCAGGAGGCGGGAGGAGGAGACAGAGTAACAGGTAAGCTGGTAAGTTAAAAACTTGGTGTTCAGATAAACAAAGATTAGCCACATGAACCACCTGCTCTAAACTTCATTCCAGCTTCCAGTGAAGAGAGGAAACAGCCCACAGAGCTCCAGCAACACCCAAACACTCACACAAGCAGCTGATGTCACACCCACTCTGGAAAACAGACTTACAGCGGCGGGGTCTCCCGTCTTGTCTGGTCCCGTAGAGCTCCATGCCGTCCTGATCCACACACCAGCACTGCCCCCTGCTGGAGTCACACTGAACTGGCTCAAAGAGGCCTGAAGGCGAACACCGCAGCACGGCCTGCAGCTGGCAGGGAGACGGGCCTGCGCACACAGACGCACGTTACTGTTCCTCCTCCTAACTTCTTCTTCTTTGTGTCTTGTTTGCTCTTTTGTTCCACTGACTGCTTCTCTGAATGGAGATCTGTGAATTTCTTATTCTTCATCTTCTGTTTTTATTTATATAGATTGAAATTTTTATAAAGTGTCAATTTTAATTGAGATAATAGCAAAATAGCTCATCCCACATAAACTCCCCACTCTGCTATTTTAAATTTGTTTTATGTCGCATACCGCTTGCTCTTATGTTGCTTTTATTATTCTGCTGTGTCCTTGAGTGTTCTGAAAGCCACAAATAAAATGTATTATTTAGGGATGCAACGATACCAATTTTTTCAAACCGATACGATACCGATACTGGGTTCTGAGTACTTGCCGATACAGAGTACAAAAACCGATACTTCTACCACACACACACACACAAATGCAATGAATTGGAAGACAGGTTTTATTTTATTCTCTGCCGATAAAAAATAAAATCTTAATAAAAATGACCACAAAAAAATTTCAAGTGAAAAATAAGCACTTCTGTTAAATTATTGCAGAGTCTCCACATTGTAATTTAACAAAATATCACTGAACTATTGGCACTGTCTCGAGCTTTCAGAATAATAAATAAACACTTCTTTACCTCTTCAGAAAGTTTTGGCACCATTATCTCCCTGATGTGTGGGCGGTTGGGAATTTCATATCGCAGCTCGAGTATGCTGAGAAGACGGTGCAATCCTATGTTTTCCACGGCCGGCATTGGCTGGTCATCCAGAGCGATAAAATGAGTCAGAGCCTCTGTTATTTTAACTGTCCGTGGATTTTCTCTTGACATTTTTCATCACTTTTCCAAAACCTGAGTTAAAGTTGGCTGTTCCACACTGCTGACATTTTGTTTAGCCTAGCTACAGCAGCCTCCAGTTTCTCTTTTTTATCTGGAGCTGCCAGTCTCACTCGTCTAACCCTGTGCCTGTTTAGCTGTTTAGATGTCCCCCTAGTGGCCAATCTAAAGAACTACAACAGAAATGACAAGCCACCCTCTGATTAATGAAATAAGTTAGTATCGGTTCATGGTATCGGTTAACTTTTACGAGTATGAGTACACACACATTTTACGGTATCGGTGCATCCCTAGTATTAGTATTATTATTATTATTATTATTAAAAAATAAAAAAGGAGAAGAAAGCAGGATATTATTAAGAAAAATGTGTTTAGGATTGTAAATTTGTGTATATAAAATCTAAATGTAATCCTTTAATCATCACAAATAAAAGATTCTCAGAGCTTCATTTTTCTGAAGTTAAATATTGAAATATGCAAGAAAGATTACAGTAATGTTTAAGCTATTTGTGTTTATTTTTATATGAATGAGCAATTTTCAAAAGTATGATGTAATTTCTATTATTATTATTTTATTCTTTCCTACTTTATATCTTGTTTAGGCCTGTCTGTGCTGTAAGCTGTTATATGTTCATTTATTTTCCACACTGTTATAATTATTACCATCATACAACATCACATCTCCAGCACGAGAATTAAACGTGATGTTAAGAGCAGAGAAGAAAGTTTCCTGCATCATGTGATCTGTGATGTCAGACGTGTGTGTTTTGGTGTTTCTCACAATGAGGAGCTGAGCCGCTGGTTCGAGTCCCAGTGACCTCCTGACCTTCAGTGTCGACACACCAACACTCCTGACCCCGCCCACTGCACTGCACAGGTCTACACACACACACACACACGCGCGCACAGAAACTGTTAATCTGGCTAGTAAAAATAAAAAGTTTGAGGATTTCTGTGTAAAGCTGTTCGTGCTTCATAAGTTGAACTAAATATTATACACAAGTGTTCATATTGTGGCTCAGAGGTGCTGCTGATATTTCTTCATCACGATTATAAAAAACAAATCCAGCACCTGAACCTGCCGCCCTCAGCGCAGTGAGGGATCTCATCTTGCTCTTTGGCAACAGCGACGCCTCTCAGCAGCTCACATCGGCTCAGTGTCTCTGACTCCAGCTGGTACTCTGAACAACGACAGGAAACATTGTCAAGAAACAGCAACAGGAGGGACAGAGGAGCGCCTTCAGCAGGGGCGTCTGTCCAACCGTGACGGGGACGACGTGCAAAACAGGGGAAATGCTAAAAACACAGAAGAAGGCTGAGCTTTGATTACAGTTCACCTGAAAAAGAATTTGAGGTGAAAATCTGCCACAGCCTGGTTCTGAGGGGATTCAGACTCTTATAGAGGTTAACAGAAGGAAAGAGCTGTGCTGGAAATCAGAGAATTACTGCAGTCGTCCACATCTCGCTAACAACCGGCTCTCTGCTGTTCACTGGAACTGTCAGTAACACTAAACCTTGTGTTCTGTAACATAAACACTGATTTAAACGTTGATAAATGAGCAGCTGCAGCAGGTGAGACTGCTGGATCCACGGTCTGATTAAAAGGTGGATCCGATTTTTGGTAGAGTACGTCCTTTTGGACAGTTCAGCTGTGCCCGTCTGTCCTTAAAATCTAATGTCCATTAACTCGGTTTTAATTTTAAAATGTCATTCTGTCCAAACTGAACACAACGATGATCTTCAGTAGGAACCAAAGCAGAGCTGTGAGCAGGAAACAAATGCAGGTATAAAAAAATAGCACCATTAATGCACCTTAAACAAAACTAATGAAATCTGAGCACAGCGGCAGACTCACCAGTGACAAGTTCAGGTGTGCTTACCTGAAGCTTTGCCCTGCAGCAGCGCGGGGCAGCAGACCAGGATGCAGGCAATGCGGAGCAGCCGGGCCATCGTCTCCGTGGTGACAGGCTGAGGTTTGCTGCCTCCTTATAAAGCTGCACAGCTGCTGAGTCACCGTGAGGAGGCTCTGCTGAAAAACACTTCTTCATCCATCGGTGTGGAACCAGGAGTGCTCGACTCCACGTCAGGAGGCGAGCGGCGAGCCGTGAAGCCTTCTGATTGGATGAGAGGAGCTCTACAACTGGTGGCTCCACTCTCATTGTGATAGTTTTTGATTCAGTTTGTGAACAGCCAACACCAAAAACACGTCTCCACTTTTGTTAAAGTTATCTGTATAAATTATATCACAGAATTCAATGAAACGCAGAAAAACACTGAAGCTGGACACAAACGCAGCACAGCAATGCACAAAACACTCAGACAGCAGAGAGAGGAGAGTCTCAGGAGTCAGCCCAGGGTTCTAGTTAATAATAATAATACAAATCTTTGTATGTGCGTTTACTGCAGTTTTGTCTCTCTTGTGGTTTATGAGTGAAGCTGATTGTGGGATTAAAAACTGGAAATACTCAGGAGCTATTTAATAACTCTCTGAGTGACTCATCAGTTTCATGCTCGCTATTGAAACTAGAGATGGACCGATCCGATATTACGTATCGGTCCGATACTGACCCAAATTACTGGATCGGATATCGGTGAGAAATAAAAAATGTAATCCGATCCATTAAATATCAAAAAAGCACCTCACAAAGCTTGCTACATGGCGTAACTCGGCTCATAACCGTAGCACGTCGCAGCAATATGCATCACGTGATAGAGAGGCTGTGTGTGTTTGTAGCCTTGCTAGCAAACCAGCATTTCATCTCCGAGGACGTTTTCCCAGAGAGAAGTAAAGCAAGTGTGTAAGTTCATCTCTGAATGTCTGTAAAGCATTCCCACGTTAAGCTTAACAACCGATGTATGGAGCGACTGCCTCTCTCTGTCTCTCTCTCTCTCCTGTTGCTACTTCAATCATGAAACTGCTTAATGATCAGCTGATCGGCTTTACTGTCGCGAGTCCGTCTCTCTTCTTAGTTTTTGGCCCACTTCTCACCAGAAACCAGCAGCTGAACAACAGCAGCACTATTAAGCTTGATCAGCTGTTGTTAGAATTTATTTAATATTATTTCTACACCAGGATCTTTTTCTATGTAGCTGACGGCTGGTAACTGTGCAGGGGCGGATCTAGCAAAGTTTAGCCAGGGGGGCCGATAGGGCATGAACAGGGAAAAGGGGGCACAAAGACATACTTTTCTTTCTTATTCTCATTTAAAATGTCGAGCTTTTAATAAATAATTATCTGACTCTTACACCCAAAGTTTTAATCTGATGTAAAATGTATAGAAGTCCATTACTGTATATAGTAACTGTTAAGTCTAATATACCCTAGTAAGCTATAGTACTTTTTCCTTTGGGAAGGTACCATCTGTGCAGTCTGCAGTTCTGTTGAAGAAAGATGTTGGATCTATTTAATTATTCTTGAAAAATAATTTATTTCTGTGCATTTTTTTCACCCTGCATCAAATTAAATTTGATTACATCGATTAAGCATCATGAGGTGGAGGGTGGTTTGTTTGTTTTTTGCTGGGAGTTTGCAACCCTATTAGTTAGGTTGCTTAATATTTCTGTTAAGTACTCTTTAAAATACCAGAATAGGAAGGATTGAGTAGGTTTAAGTTTATTAGATTGATCAGTTTTGCTGAACTATGAAATATTTTGGGCGCAGTGTATTTTTTTTTTTTTTTTTTTTTTTTTACATACAGGTATAACAGAATAGCTTTAGTGTTGTTATTTATTTAAACTTGAGTATAAACTTATACAAAATGCAGCAAGATATTAAAAAAACGTTTTATTGATTAAAAACACTATATCGGATTCATATCGGTATCGGCAGATATCCAAATTTATGATATCGGTATCGGACATAAAAAAGTGGTATCGTGCCATCTCTAATTGAAACTAAAACAAACCGTGTCGCCTCAGTGAGTCTGTGTTTACAGCCTGATGCAAAAACTGTTCCAGACTAACAGCTGAGCTCAGAACAGGCTGCAGCTCGTGCAGGGCTTTGCTTGGACAGTGCTCCATGTGGGAGCGATGAAAGCATGATTGGAGAGCCTGAGAGTGATGGCCGGGGTCAGGAGGATCCTCAGTGAGGCAGAGCTGGAGACACTTTTGATATTTGTCTATAGTACTGTCAGACTTGATGTCAAAGATTTACAAACAGCATCATGTTGAACTGAATCTTCTGTTTTTCAGGATTTCAGAGCTTCCCCTCCCTGCTGTACAGACACTCTTTACACTGCCTCAAGAGATTCCGGTTAAATGACACCAAAGGTACGAACACCTCGATAAAAGCAGAGGTTGGTGTTGATGATTTAGGCTTCTGACCCAGAATCTACAGCCTGGCAAATTCAACCAAAGCTCAGACTGTGCAACGCTCCATCTCAGACTCTACGGGCCTCAGTTGGCACGTTAAAGGTTAAAGTTCATCACACAGCAACAGGAAAAAGCCTGAACAAGTGTGGCTTGTTTGGAAGGGCTGCAAAAAACCCCTCTTCTCTCTAAAACGCACATGGCAGCATGGATTAAGTTTGCAAAGTTGCACCTGAACAAAGACTTCTGGAACAAACGAGACCAGAGTGGAGATGTTTGGCGATAATGTACAGCAGCACAGTCAGATACAACCAAACATCATAGCAGCACAAACACCTCACACCAACTACAGCACGGTGATGCAGTCACAGCGTGACCGCGTGAGGCCGTCTGTCTGCTGAAGCGTGGACTGAACTGGGTCACCACGATGACCCGAGCACAGCAGCAGATCTGCAGCAGAATGGAGCTGCTGCAGTGGTGCAGTCAGAGTGTGGGATGCTGTGGTGGGACCTTCACAGAGCTGTGCATGAATAATCTTGCAAACCTCAGTGAGCTGAAGCAACGCTGTAAAGAAGAGTGGGTCAAAACTCTCCACAGTGATGTGAGAGACCGATAGTCACACAGGAAACTCCGAGTTACTGCTGCCGCTGCTCTACGAGCTCTGTCCACATTTACACTGTGTGTCTAATAACGGAGCAGTTTGACACAGGAAATCACACCACTGAGCTCATTTTAGTAGGAAACACAAGTCATCATGAAAAACACTATTCTTGCTTACCCAGTGTTTATTTAACTTAATGAAAATAAAAGGAGGAAGTGGGAGTTTGTTGGCAAAGACACCGAGCCCACACTGCATCAGTGTGTGCTGCAGATGCTGCAGGTTCATTTCAAGCAGAAGCTTCTGATCATCAAAAGCAGATAAATGTTTCCAATAAAAAAGCAACAGTGTGTGAGTGCACAGTGCGTCTCTCATGTTCACAGCCATGTTTGTCTGCTGCTCGTCCCTCACTGCGCGTTTGACTACAAACGCATTAAATTCACCATCTCAGTGTCAGTCTGTCCATCACCACAGTTTGAGTAAAAATAATCCAGTCAACTCATGAAACTAACAAAAACACAGAGACGCGTCTGTCTGTGAAAACGTTTTCACTTTTCTTTGGTTCACTTTGGTCTAACGGCTTCACCTCGTGCAGATCTGCAGGTATGATTTTTGAATTTTAAACAAAAAATACAGAGTTTGGCTCAAAGTCATATTTCAAATCTGCAGGAGAGACATCAGTGCCTCTGTGTGTGTGTGTGTGTGTGTGTGTGTGTGTGTGTGTGTGTGTGTGTGTGTGTGTGTGTGTGTGTGTGTGTGTGTGTGTGTGGGGTTACTGAGAACAGTGAGCGTGTGTGGCTGGAGTGTTGGTTTTACTCATCGTGTGCAGTGAAGTTTATTCTCCCATCAAACATGTGATGGTAGAATGAAGCTGTCAGCTTACACAGGAACATTAATAGTTAGCATGCGTCTGTTTACAGCTTACATCACATCAGCAAAGAGGTGGAACCTAACTTAACGTGGATGAAATGATAAATATGGCGAGGGTCCATGTTATTGGTCATTCTGCTGCAGCTGATTGGACCTGAGCCAGGTGAGAGTTTCTGCTTCTGATGTCAGAGGCGTGGAGCAGCAGACTCGTTCCCACCTGCAGAGGTGAGAGAGAACATTGGGGAGTCTGTTGGCCCTGAGCGTTGGTCAAACACATCTCACAGTACAGATACAGGAAGTGACTTGCAGGTGTTAGAAGAAAACTTGAAATACGTAATGAAAACCTTTATCCATCTCTTTCATCGTGGTTCCTACCAAAAGATCAAAAGGTCGATAATATCATAAGATTTTTAATTTGACATCTAAAAATGAGCAAAAACACTTTTTTGGCCTAAAATTCAGGAGTGAAAATGTGTTTGAATCGTTTCAGGTTTGAATGAAGAACTAAGCAAAAATTTAAAACATCATTTTCAGTTTCAGTGACCAAAAATTAGTCAAGTATGGAGCTTTGTGTCTGTGAGGATGAGCAAAAATGGGCAAGGGTCAAGTATTTGGAGATCATTTATCTGAATTTCAGGAACATGACTAGGGATGGGTACCGGTATTGTAACCAGACCGAAAAGCAGCGCACATTTCGGTGCTTCATTTCCTGAGATATCATACCCTTTGGATTCTAACCAATCATTTTACGTTTCCGAGGATAGTAGGCGGGTCCAGGTACGTACGTTCTTTTAGAGCAGAGCTAAAATGCCCAAGGTGAAGCGGTCAAAAGTCTGGCTGTACTTCACAGCAAAAGATGCAAACTCAGCAGCTGCAACAAGTGCTTTAAGCTGATACTGTGATGCTGTCAAAGGAGGTAACACCTCAAATCTGATGAAACACCTGGCGACGCATAGCGTTTTTTTAAAAGCCGAGAAATGCGCCGTATTTGATAGCTTGCTGCGAGACCTCACACCGAGCACATCTACTGCGGGTGTGGTGCCTGTTATCGACCCGGAGTTAGCAACATCCCCCAAAAACCCGAAGAGGAGAGTCCTGGCCCCTAGCCCTGCCAGTGTAGCAGAAATGATGAGGATGATGATGCAGCAGCAGCCGTTCTTCTCTGCGTGAGTAGCTTAATGTTGTTCGTGTGTAATTTACGTTGAGTAGGCTAACCACGTTATTACATTAATGCATGTAAGGTGAACTAGCAAACACCATCATAGCTACATGCAGCTGTCTTCTTGTTTGATGGCAGATACTCCCTTCACCCTGGACAAAAAGGCTAAAATGACCAAAGAAAAAGTGGAAAACAGTTAAACATGAGAGGTTTTTGGACAAAGTTTGTGTTTTTTCCATTGTTTAAGCTGCTTCCAGCCAAGAGTGATACCATATATGCCCCATAGCTGCAGAAAAGGCTAACATTGTTATCTTTTTACAAAAAAACAGTTAAACATGAGAGGTTTTTGGACAAAGTTTGTGTTCTCCATTCTTTAAGCACCGGCACCGTTTCAAAAGTACCGCTTTGGTACTGGTATCAGATAAAACCTAAACGATACCCATCCCTAAACATGACCACACCTCCATACATGCCTCTCTATATGTAACCTCCCACACACCACAGGCTGTCCGATCTGTTTTACGTGCCCCCCTTTTCAGTTCATTCTCTCCGCATTAGTACCTGGGGATCTGGCCCTGAGCTGCTGCCATGCTCCTCTGAGACCTTCCCCAGACCGCAGCCTCGATTCATGTTCAAGCCGTCTGCAATCATCTGCTGGAAACGCTGTCAAACCTGAATAAGGATGTGGTCCAAGCAAGTGAACCGATACTTGTGTGCCTGTTTAGCAAACCTAACCATATAGTCAATGCTCATTGACTATATGGGTCCTGGGTTAGGTCTGACTCAGAGCCTTCACTGCATGTTTCCAATGTTGAACAAATAAAGACTAACATCCATCCATTTTGTTCTTCAGTTTAGGGTCACAGAGGGGTTGGGTCTTATTCCAGCTTTCACAGGACGTGAGGTGGGGCACACCACGGTGTAAAAATAGGAGACAGATTTAGAAGAACTAATTACCCAACCTAGAAAGAACATGCAGACTCCACACGGAAAGGATTCAAACTCAGGACCTTCTTACGGTGAGCCGACAGTGCTAACCCTCTCGTCGCTATCCTTCCTGCACAAAAGCTAATGTTTACGCTGCACACAGAGTCTGCTGGGGCTTTACCTCCAACAACAAAGGAGGACCACAGAAACGAGCAGGCGTCTGAAGTGAGAGAGCGGCAGTCAGCACAAAGTTACTGAGATCAAAGTTACATCCACGTAGTTTATAATGAGAACAGTTTTTTTAAACAAAATAAATACAGGATTAAACAGCAGCGCGTTGAAGAGCACCTGACACTAAAAACACTTTGTGAGTCTCAAACTTGTGGGCACGGACACTTTTGACATCACCATCTGCATGTCCATCTTCAGTCTTTTCTGTGGTCTTTTTCTTCTTCCTGGCAGTTGTACCTCTTGTCCAACAGATCTACTCTCCCTCCTCTGCACATCTTCAAACCATCTCAGCCTCACCTGCCGCTCTGATCTACTCATTTCTAATCCTGCCCGTCCTGGTCACGCCCAATAAAGATCTCCAGCTCCACTTCCTGTCTGGTTTTTTTTTACTCCCTGCACTCCCATCTAGTTTCTTCATGTCTTGACTACCCCACTTTTCTTTGCTAACCTCTTTAGAATAATCAGTGCATTTACATATTACACAGATTCCAACTTCTTCAAAATTGTTGTAACATAAAATTAGGAAAGATATATATACGCTTCCTGTCTGACAGGAAGAGGGGCAGCTGCAGTGAAGCTTTAACATTTACTTCCTCCTCACTATGCTAGATTCCTTGATTGGATCAACACTCAGCACTGCTGTAATTTGCTTTTTAATAAGTCAATTGTAGACCAGGACGCATGACGCAGGAACTAAACTCAAGAAAAGGCTTTTAATGCTGCGAGTTTAGTTTTCCCTTTATTGTCTAACTCTGTGTCAGCTGTGAAACAGCTTTTAACAAAAGAAAAAAGGGAGGAAGTATTGACCACAGAGACATTAAACTCACCACCTCAGTGTGTGCTTGGTCACTCTGATGGTCACAGTGTCACTTCCTCACAGCTCATGGCCATGGCTGAAGGATAGAAACGTTCAATTTCAATTCAGTTTTATTTATTCAGCTGTTGTTAGAATTTATTTAATATTAATTTCTAGTATCAGCTGATGTTTGCTGGAGCCACAGCTGTAAAGCTGCTGGTCATGATGGTTTGGATATGTGGTGAGAGGGAAACATGAAACCAGGAGATGTCCTTACTGAATCATCAGAGCTGAACAGGTGATGGAGAAACAGGTTTACCTTTTAGGTGACATGAATGAGTTGAAGTTATGAAGTGTTTCTGAGACACAAATAACACCAGGATCCTTTTCTAAGCAGCTGACAGCTGGTAACTGTGCAGGGGCGGGTCTAGCAAAGCTTTTGCCAGGGGGGCAGGTAGGGCTTTAACAGGGAGAGGGGGGCACAAAGAAATACTTTTCTTTCTTATTCTCATTTAAAATGTCTCACTTTTATTAAATAATTATCTGAATCTTTCAACCAAAGTTTTTATCTGATGTAAAATGTATAGAAATCATACATATACCAACAAGACAGACATCACTGTCACAACAGCGTCTGTTTTCATTCAAAGGCTTTATGGCTTTTCCTATAATACCTGGTGGATGCAGTTTCCACTTTACCATCACGCTCTCGTCCTTTTGTACAATGAAAATACAGTAAATTAATACGATGAATACATGAATGATGAGATGATAGGTGATAGATGGACAAGCAGACTAACAATTCCAAGGAACAGTAGAAACGGTTCTCTACAAGAACTGGTCAGTATTTATTTTGACTCTCTCTCTCAGGTCAATCTTTCAGAACAAACTTCAGTTATTACTTCCTTCGTTGTTCTCTTGCACCCATTCCTACTTCCTAATGTTGTAGAGTTTTAACTCTCAAAGTGTCTTGAGCTGACTGTTGCTGTGATCTGATGCTATAAAAATAAAATTGAAAATAAAATGGACTTTTCACTGATAAATCGTGGCCAAACACACATGTAAAATATACTATGAAACATTTCAACAACATTTTTTATTTTTTATTGAAAATTAAACTGTTCTTCTTGTTTCTGCTCAGGAAATATTGTTAGCAGGTCAGCAGCAGAGAGCTGGAGATGTCTGGAAGCTCAGTTGAGTCACAGTATTGCACAGGTATAAAACACTCAGTGCAGTGCTTCTTCTTTTACATTTGTTCGCTAACTTGTTTAACTAAAACTCTGATTTATAAACTCCTTTGTTGGAAATTCAGAGCTGCAGTGTTTCTCCCTGCAGGCTGGAGCTGTGTCTCCCCCTTCTGGCAGTGAGAGTAATTACACAAACACTGTCAGTGCTGAGGATGAGAAAAAGCCTCACCAACGGTCACAGATGGCTTTCTCTGTCAGACTGTCATCCTTCTCTGTACACCGAGTCTCTTTTTATCTGAATCATCACAAACTTTTCTCTGTTTGCATCACTTGTCATGATTTGGAGTTTGAGCCTGTTTATCAGCACTGACCTGTCTGCTGCTGTCTTCTTCTCTTCCTCGTTATCTCATCGCTGCTGTTTGAACTCTGCTTCCTCTTGTAGCCTCCAGACGTCACTGAGGACCAATGAAGAAGAATGAGGCCAACGCCACTATCACCTGTAATATACCTGCTGCAGTCTCTTTTTATCGTAATCATCACAAACTGTTTTTCTTCACATTTGCTCTGTTCTCCTTGTTCTTTCAAAATAAATGAACACTCCTGCCACCATCAAAATAATAAAACTTAATTTAAAGGTTCTCCTCACAACCTTGTGTGTTCTGTAACTCCTCAGTAAGTCCGGCTGAAAATGAGCCCTGTCTGCTCCTTTCTGATTCAAAACTCTCACTGTGCCTCTTTAGTAAATCCCAACTGTAGCTTTTTAACTCTAAAAGTTGACTTGCACCTGCTGCAAAGCGTTAGGAAATCTGGCCATATTCCAACTCCAGTATGAAGAAGTGAAATTTTCCATCCATCTGCAGTCTAAGCAGCAGGGAGAGCAGGGTGATCCCAGCCAAGCAAAGAGCCAGATCTCTCCAGCGTGTCCTGGCTCTGCCCCGGAGCCTCCTCCCTGTAGGACATCCCTAGAAGACGTCACTTAAGTTAACCAGGATGCCAGTGATAGAGACAAATGACAGAGCTCCTCCAGTCTCTAAGACAAAGACCAGCGACACTCCAACCAAAGCTCATTTCATCTCACCCCGTGGAGATTTGCCCCGTCACTGTCACAACTACTACCATGACCTCACCTGCAGTGATGGGTGAGTCCTTCTCCTCTTCCCCGGATTCGATGTTCTCTGTGGAAGGCGTGGCAGTGGCCACTACCTTCTCCTCTCAAATCAAGTTACAGTTTGCTAGAATCATTTCAGGGACAGCTAAAAGTCTTGCTTCATGTCCTGTCCAAACTCCTATTGAATTTTCCTTTCAGCCGCTGCCTGGGCCACACTGGTCCATGTTGAGGCTGCAGCTCATGCTTCCACCATGTGGAAGAGGCCTCTGAAAGACCCTCCCGGGACATATATGTTTAGAAAACGCCAGGTCTGTCGGGAACCAAGCACCTGATTCAAGTCACCACCAAGTGCTGATCAGCTGAGCTTCTCTCTCTTCACCCGTGTGTCCAAGAAACTGCAGATCTGATGGTATGATGACAAAATCAACCACTGACCTGTAACTGAGAGTCCCGTTCAACACCATCAGTCACTGAATCATACACGCTCTCTTTCTAAGGAGTGCTGGAACATCACATTTTCTCTCTGCACTCATGTTAAAGTCAACTTTAACAGTTAACACCTGTTAATGTCGGTGTAAACCTGCCTCCACTGGTTTACACCGACCTCAGCAGGCATTTCCAACCTGCTAATCTCTGCTCTAAATCAGATTCCATAACAAAGTGGTTGAGTCGCAGCTTTGTGATTAAGTCTGCACAGTGTAGTGTTTCAGCTGTCGTCACATGCAAAGTGCCCACTCAGAGAGAAGGTTATAACCTACATGTGGCTGAAGCTTCCTGTTGGTGACCCATATTTGTCAGTAAACAGCTAACCACAGGAAGCTGCAGGCTGAATATTGCTCCATTACTTTATTACCTGCTGTCATAGAGCAGATATATTGACTGGACCCTTGATTAGCGATGCCCTGCTATTATCGGCTTGGACCCTTTTTGTATTCAGAGCTCTCATAGTCCTGAGATTCAGTAAGATGCTGGAAACATTCCTCAGAGACGTTAGTCCATAAGGACAGATAGTGTCATGAAATCAATATCCTTAGTGTCCTTATTTTCCTATTATATTGTTTTATGTACTTTAATAATAAAGGCTTGTAGAGCAAGGCCACTTTTGACTCACAAACTAAGTGCTCAGCCAGACTGAAAGACAGGAAGTTTTAGTGCACAGCCATATTAATGGATAAGACACAGAAAAGAGGAACTTTTCCATATAAGCAATGTTTGAGACTGTGTGACGTGTAAAGTAAAAAATAAAACCTATATGAGGCACAGTTTATGATTCTAATGTTAGAGCTCTTGCAACTGGCGTTTGGGCTGTGCAGGGGTCTCTCTTCCAGAAGATTATTGAATAAAAAGAAATATAAATGTTTTAACACACTATGAGTCGGTTTTCTCTGTTCTGTCATGGGGACAAAAGAATCGGGGTTAATAATAGCATCACACAAAGGCTGCAGGTCGCTGATGTGAATCTTCTGCTCCACCATATTTCAAAAGTGCTCTACTGGGCTGAAATCTGAATCCAGATCTCAGTTACTTGTCCAACAAGTAACCAGTTTGAGATGTTTGTAGCTTTGTGACATGTTACATGTCTGTTGAAAGGTTTTAGGCAGGTGAGAAAAAACGCTGTAAAGAAAGAACACTTTCAGAAATGGAAGTGCTAATCATTTATTATTATCAATCAGCAAAATGCAGTGAATGAACAAAAGAGAAATCACATCAATATTTGGTGGGACCAGCCTTTGCCTTCTTTTAGGTCCACTTGCACACAGTTTTTGAAGGAGCTCGGCTGGTAGGTTGTTCCAAACATCCCGGAGAACTAAGCACAGATCTTCTGTGGATGAAGGCTTCCTCACATCCTTCTGTCTCTTCCCTGAGTAAATGTGGTTATTCCGGCTGGACTTCTGTCAAAGCTGGGAAGGCGCCTAAAGAAAGCTCCAGCTGATCCAGGAGAGAAGGACAACCGAACCGAAGCAAAAACCTGTAGTGATCTCATGTGTCAGCAGTATCGGAGCAGTTGAGACGCATTTTTTCTAAACACCGGGTCTCTGTGGCTTTCAAACCCCAAAACACGCTGCGCCAAAAACTGGTCCACCCCAAGGATCGGGTCCCCCGACACAAACAGAGTAACATTAAGTGCCAGGATTTATACATCGGGGAAACCAAACAACCTCTGGCTACAACACAGAAGAGCGACCTCGTCAGGCCAGGACTCTGCAGTCTATTCACACCTACAGGCCAGTGGACACTCTTTCAATGATGAGGATGTAACATCCTGGACAGGGAGGGACGCTGGTTTGAGGGCGGAGTCAAGGAGGCCATTTACATGAAAAGGGAAAGACCATCTCTGAATCGAGGAGGGGGCCTAAGGGTCCATCTGTCACCATCTTACAATGCTGTGATTGCAGCCATTCCCCAACTCTCTGTGAATGGGACTCATGGCTCAACTTTTATATTTCTGAAAGCTTTCTTTGTTTGCAGCATTCTTCACACCTGCCTAAAACCTTGCACAGAGTACTCAAGGAGGCTGTGATGTTTGAATAACGCTCAGATGGTACTGATGAGCCCAAAGTGTAGCGTGAAAATGTCGAGACTCATCAGACCAGACTGTGAACTGTCGCCTCAGTTTCCTGTTTTTATCGGTGTTCAGAGATGCGTCTGCAAAGTGTGCAGGCGGCAATTTAAGATACTGTTTCCTTCTCGTGAGCTCAAAGCAGACCAAGCATTCCCTCAGTACCCCAAAGCATTTTCACCCAGAAAACTGTTACTCAATGGGTGTTTTCTATTTTAGGACTATGAGTACCTAATGAAGTGATCATTGAGTACATATACAGCACTATGGAAAGTGTAAAGTAACCACACATTTCTTTATAGTTTGCTTCCAGGGAGCCAGAGTTTCTTAATAGTTCTCCAGGATTCACAAACGTTTTTCTGTGTCGCCTAAACATCATTTGTTCTCAGCTGAACTCTTCGACTGTTTCTTCAATTAAATCTACAACAAATAGCAAAAATAATCACCAATAAGTTGATTCCTAAAGAGCTATGAGCAGACTACCTGAGATATTTCAGCACTGACAGAAACACAGAGCTGGAGATGGCAGAGCTGAAGTCGTTAAGATTTTCACTGGAGGTGATCCGATTGGACAGCAATTAGAAATGAGGAGATGAGAGGGACAGCTGAGCGGTTTGGAGACATGAGGCTGAGGTGTTATTGAGGATTTCCTAACCTAAGATTAGACAGGACAAGAGAGGATCCTGAAGTTTGGGAGGATTTAGTCGCGTCACACCAAATAACAAACAATACGTTCTGCACTAACCTGTGAATCACTCATGTAAATAAAGGCACTTAGCTCAGGGGCGTTTACCATAAACACCACTTCCTCCTCTTAGTAGGTGAGAGGCCACCTCCTGCAGCTGTAATGCAACACCTTTGACCAAAAACCACAGCCGGCCACTTGTCTCGATCTGTTTTCCACTCATACCTGTGAAGTAAGAAGGCTGCTAGTCATTGCTTTGACTTCTTCCCTCCAACCTTTACTTTTCTACCATGCGGTCTATAAATAGAAACATCAAAACAGTTTCCTGTAGAACACAGCTGTCCAACTCCAGGCCTCGAGGGCCGGCGTCCTGCAGGTTTTAGATGTGGGCTTGATCCATCACAGCTGATTTAAATGGCTACATTACCTCCTCAACATGTCTTGAAGTTCTTGAACTAACCATATGATTCAGGTGTGTTTACCCAGGCTGAGATCTGAAACCTGCAGGACACCGGCCCTCGAGGCCTGGAGTTCAAAAGCCCTGCTGTAGAAGATTCCTGGTTAGCTAACATCTGTAACACGACGCACTCCAAAAACAAAAAGCAGACAAACATACAGGTCTGCTGTGGTGTGTGAGAGGACACAACAAAGGCTTCTGTGCTGAGACCAGTTCTGTTTACATTATACAGAATATACAGTGGGGCAAAAAAGTATTTAGTCAGCCACCGATTGTGCAAGTTCCCCCACTTAAAATGATGACAGAGGTCAGTAATTTGCACCAGAGGTACACTTCAACTGTGAGAGACAGAATGTGAAAAAAAAATCCATGAATTCACATGGTAGGATTTGTAAAGAATTTATTCGTAAATCAGGGTGGAAAATAAGTATTTGGTCAATAACAAAAATACTACTCAATACTTTGTAACATAACCTTTGTTGGCAATAACAGAGGTCAAACGTTTACTATAGGTCTTTACCAGGTTTGCACACACAGTAGCTGGTATTTTGGCCCATTCCTCCATGCAGATCTTCTCAAGAGCAGTGATGTTTTGGGGCTGTCGCCGAGCAACACGGACTTTCAACTCCCGCCACAGATTTTCTATGGGGTTGAGGTCTGGAGACTGGCTAGGCCACTCCAGGACTTTCAGATGCTTCTTACGGAGCCACTCCTTTGTTGCCCGGGCGGTGTGTTTTGGATCATTGTCATGTTGGAAGACCCAGCCTCGTTTCATCTTCAAAGTTCTCACTGATGGAAGGAGGTTTTGGCTCAAAATCTCACGATACTTGGCCCCATTCATTCTGTCCTTAACACGGATCAGTCGTCCTGTCCCCTTGGCAGAAAAACAGCCCCATAGCATGATGTTTCCACCCCCATGCTTCACAGTAGGTATGGTGTTCTTGGGATGCAACTCAGTATTCTTCTTCCTCCAAACACGACGAGTTGAGTTTATACCAAAAAGTTCTACTTTGGTTTCATCTGACCACATGACATTCTCCCAATCCTCTGCTGTATCATCCATGTGCTCTCTGGCAAACTTCAGACGGGCCTGGACATGCACTGGCTTCAGCAGCGGAACACGTCTGGCACTGCGGGATTTGATTCCCTGCCGTTGTAGTGTGTTACTGATGGTGACCTTTGTTACTTTGGTCCCAGCTCTCTGCAGGTCGTTCACCAGGTCCCCCCGTGTGGTTCTGGGATCTTTGCTCACCGTTCTCATGATCATTTTGACCCCACGGGATGAGATCTTGCGTGGAGCCCCAGATCGAGGGAGATTATCAGTGGTCTTGTATGTCTTCCATTTTCTGATGATTGCTCCCACAGTTGATTTTTTCACACCAAGCTGCTTGCCTATTGTAGATTCACTCTTCCCAGTCTGGTGCAGGTCTACAATTCTTTTCCTGGTGTCCTTCGAAAGCTCTTTGGTCTTGACCATGGCGGAGTTTGGAGTCTGACTGGTTGAGGCTGTGGACAGGTGTCTTTTATACAGATGATGAGGTCAAACAGGTGCCATTCATACAGGTAACGAGTGGGGGACAGAAAAGCTTCTTACAGAAGACGTTACAGGTCTGTGAGAGCCAGGGATTTTCCTTGTTTGAGGTGACCAAATACTTATTTTCCACCCTGATTTACGAATAAATTCTTTACAAATCCTACCATGTGAATTCATAGATTTTTTTTTCACATTCTGTCTCTCACAGTTGAAGTGTACCTCTGGTGCAAATTACTGACCTCTGTCATCATTTTAAGTGGGGGAACTTGCACAATCGGTGGCTGACTAAATACTTTTTTGCCCCACTGTATTTAGATGATATCCAACTTCATCTGTCTGTGAATCACCACGACACAAATCTCTGTCACCCTGAGGCGAGTGTTGCTCTGTTTAACTATATAAATGTCCAATACTGAAATTGATTTAAATGTGTTTTCTGTCTTTTGAGGTTTGTTATATTTACCCAGGTTCTTTAACAGCACCTAAAATGCTTTTCTTTGTTGAAGGACTCATGAGGCTTCCACATATTTTTAGCGAGGTTTCTTCAGCAGAATGAGAGCATGAGCATGAAGGTAAATGCCAAAAGCATGATAATAATTAGTGACATGAAACATTAAACATGTGAAAGTAAAAGTAAAGCCCTTCTTGTTTCCCCCTCTCTTCAGCTGTCTGCACTTCTAGCAGTGAAGCTCTAACTTGTTGTTTTCTCCTCCCTGTACTTCAATAGTACTGTAACAGTAAATGTAGGAGCCAATTAAAGGTTAATTTTATTGGTACTGGTAAAATGATTAGAGGAGAAATATACATGTTTGATGTTAAGAATATAATTTCTAGTTAATTTCAAAATTCTGTTTTGTTAAAGGTGTAGAATATAGAAGTGTGACATTTTAATGCACTTTTTAGTATTTTGGGCTTCCGGCACACTGTAATTACGTAGTTGGGGAGTCGAATAAGCTGGAAGCAACACAGTTTTTTGACCGAGTCTTGCCATGTAAATTAAAAGTTTCAATAAACATCTTTTTTGCAAGAAAAGTACCTGGACTTGCTCGTGTTTCAAATGCATGTTGCCGGACTGACTCCTAAAGGTGGTACAGAAGAGTGAAACAGAGACGGAGTGCCGCCACTACAGTAAAGCTTTGAACAAACAGAGGAAGTGAAACACTGACCACAAAGACAAACCAGTGTCTCAGTCTGTCTGTCAGTGTCTTCATCAGCTCTGCTGCAGTTTGATTGCACGTTTAAAGAAGGAGTCATTCAGTCGGCTCATTAAAACGTAAGGATGGCAGTTTGGGACAAAAACAGTCTGTGGGGGCTCCTGTTCCTGCTGGCAGGTAAGACTCTGACTGTGATGATGATGAAGCTTCTGTTTTCACATCAAACTGTTGTTAAAGAACAAACTCCACTGTGACTGAAGCCTTTTTCGTGATATTTTGATTGTTTCACGTGTATGAAATGTTATCACTCTCAGAAACAACAGAACGAGAACACAGAATCAAAGACGTTTGAATCTTTAAATCTGAAGTTGATCTGGGGACACTTTTTGATTGCGTTTGATTCCAGATTCAAAGATCTGATTGTTTGAACTGAAACTTTGTTTTAGAGCTTCACACACAGCAGTCTGTATTTTCTGTCTCTAAACTGAGTCACTGTGTTCGAATCTCAGCTCTGTGTTTGCTCTTCTTTAGGTGCTGTGGGTCAAACTGTGATCTTTCCTTTCACGTCTACCTGTGCTGTCAGAGGATCCACTGTCACCCTCCCCTGCACCTTCACACCTCTGAAGTCTTTCAGTGATGGTCGGAAAGAAGTTCCACCAGAGCTCATCAGAGTCCTCTGGTATCAGAGCCAGCAGCATCAGCTCTGTCAGCTCACCAAACCATTTGTGTACGACAGTGATTCAAAAAATCACAAACAACGCTTTGAATATCTGGGAGACAAGAAGACAAACTGCACTTTACAGATCAGAGACGTGCAGCAGAGAGATCACGCAACCTTTTGCTTCAGTATGGAAGTCGATCACACAAAAGTACATTTTAATATCAGCAGAGGAGTGACTGTCAGAGTTGTTGGTAAGAACATGTTGTGCCAGCACAAACATCTGCTGTATAAATTATATTAGGAATCTACAGACGCAATTATATTTATCTTGTTGGTGATCTAAAGAACACCTCGCTGACTTTAGTCTGTGTTATAACCTCCAGAGATGTATCTGATCTAACAAGCGTCATAGAGTCAAACACCAGCAGTAATGAAGAACTTATAATAAATCATCACAAGTTTAACAAACAAAAGTTAAGTATCAGCAGTCCCTACATGAGTGAAACTTCATCTCTTAATAAAAAAATATCATTGAATAGAACAGAATTCAACTTTATTGTCATTGCACATGTCACAAGTACAAGGCAATGAAATGCGGTTTGCATCCATCCAGAAAGTTCTTTAGCCACAATATAGATATATTGCAAAATCTGGGTCTGTTATGGGTCTGTTACAATGTACATGGTATGAAGGTATGTTATGAATATGCTGTGACTATAAGTATGTACAGGCTGTAGTGAGTATACAAGCTATAAATATGAAAACTATACAGAAATATGAAATATGAACATACAAGTTATAAACAGGTGTAGAATTATAATTATCATATTGTAAAGAATGATTGTTTATACAGAATCATACAGTAGTGCAGTTAAGATCAGTGAGATATGTGGATAATTTCTACAGAGGCTATAAAGTGCTAGTGGTTGTGAGTGGTGGTTCAGTCCATGTTGTTATTGTGTGTTTGAGGGTACAGTTGTCCATTGTGTGTGTGTTCAGTTATAGGTGGTTGTGGGTGTGTGTATGTTCAGTCCATGTGTTAACGTGGGTCAGATGTCAGGAGGCAGAGTTCAGGAGTCTGACAGCTGTGGGGAAGAAGCTGTTCCGGTACCTGGTGGTCTTAGTCCGGAGGCTCCTGTAGCGCCTCCCAGAGGGCAGGAGGGTGAAGAGTCCATGTGATGGGTGACTGGGGTCTCTGATGATTTTCCCAGCCCTTTTCAGACACCGCTTCCTGTAGATGTCATTTATGGCAGGAAGTGGTGCTCCGGTGATGCGCTGGGCAGTTTTCACGACCCTCTGCAACGCCTTCCGGTCCGAGGCAGAGCAGTTCCCGTACCAGACTGTTATACAGTTGGTCAGGATGCTCTCGATGGTGCAGCGATAGAAGTTCACCAGGATGTCTGAGGACAGGTGGGTCTTCCTCAGAGTCCTCAAGAAGAAGAGGCGCTGGTGAGCCTTCTTGACCAGCTTGGAGCAGTTGGTCGTCCATCGAGATCCTCGGAGATGTGGACTCCCAGCCGTCCCCTTAATGTGGATGGGTGGATGTGGGTCAGCATTCCTCCTGTAGTCCACGATGAGCTCCTTGGTCTTCTCGGTGTTGAGCAGCAGGTTGTTTCTGTCGCACCACTCAGCCAGACGATCCACCTCCTCCCTGTAGGCGGCCTCAATCACCGTGGTGTCGTCTGCACACTTAATGATGATGTTGGCACCATCGGCAGGTCTGCAGTCGTGGGTGATCATACATGTGTGCACAGCTCACATGTCAGATGTTAGAGTGATTTTAGACTCCTCAAACTTACAACAGACGGCTGGTGTTTAGAATAAAGTTGAATAAATAGTAAAAACATAATTTGATTGTTTCTGAAGCAGTCTTACGGATCTCCACATACAGCATCAGCATCATATTCAAGATGTTTCTGCTCCCGCTCAAAAGGCTCGGATTTCCTCCTGGATTAAATATTTTCATATTAGTTGAAATTCAGAATAATCTGTTAAAATAATAAAGTCTCATCTTAACTTTGATCTCAGATAAACTTGCTCAGGAACAAATAACGCAAACAATAACAGCTGGAAATCATCTAAGTGACTTATATCATCTTTAACTTTCACTGAGTGGTGAAAGTCAGCGCGGGGTTTGAAAACTACGTGCTGGGAGTGAAACGCTCTCGCAAGCCTCGACTTCCTGCTCGACAGACAACTGCTGGGACATCTGGGCCGCGAGACCAGCAGGAACAAACATCTCTGAAAATGTTGGAGCAATTTTGCAAATAAGCAGTGTTTTGATAAATTGGTGAGATATTTGAGAGTAACATATGTATATATTGTGTCAAATAAGCATATTTGACACAATATATACATAGTATATAGTTTTAGCCGCTCTCATCTGCCATTGCTGCTTTTTGGGTTTCAGACAAAATGCATTCTGGGATACTTAGCTGCACCAAGTTCACCCAACTTCATCACGGATGTGCCCTCAATAGAGCCACAAGTCCACAATAAGACGAGTAAACATGAGCACGCCTACTGAGAAACGGCCTCTGAATTCTTGTCTAGCGTTGCGTTAACATGGCATCTGTGCAGATGCTTGCAAAGAGCCAAAGTTGTGTTAGCAGTACACCGCAGCCTGGCACGCAGATAACTGAAGAACTGTTGTAATGCGAGTAACAACATGATTGTAACTGTAATGTAGTTACTGAAATTAGTGAATTACTGAAAAATGTAACGTGGTCATACACAACACTGGTCCAGAGGGGGACACAATCGGACTGGATGTAAAACTTCATATTCTTCTGAAATCAAATGATCAATTCTGATACATCCTGTATTAAATTAATGAAACTGTTATGAATTCAGCACCATGGACAGCACATGAGTCTTAACACATGGTTTTAGTATTAGACCGACACAAGTCTCCTCCATGAAATCTATAAATCTATTAATTTGTTTTGGATTTACAGATTTCAGGCCATTTCCGGTTTGTTTTATCCTTTTTAATTTGTCTTCAAACAAGAATGCTACAGAAATGTTGTCACACAGTTTACAGTCCCACACTGAAGTTTGTTATTCTCCTTTTAGATTCGACCAGAATGAGAATAATCAGCTCCAGTGATGATAAAAAGTTGAGCAGAGGTGAAACCATCACACTGCTCTGTGCTTCAGTCTGCACTTTCCACCAACTGGAGGTCACCTGGTTCAAAGATGGCCACGCCCTCTCAGACACTGGCCCCTCTCTTGAGCTCGACTTCCTGACTGCAGAGGATTCTGGGAACTACACCTGTGCTCTGAAGGCCAACATGGAGACTCTCTCTGAGCCGCACAGCCTGCAGGTGACGGGAGAGGCAGGTTGGTGTGATCAGTTTCCTTTTTCCTCTGTCAAACAGCTGTGTGATGTTAAACTGATTAAAGCTGGTTTACTGTCCTGTACTGTTTACTAGCCCCCTGCTGGTTCTTGTCCACTTTAACAAGCACACTCCTCATTTGCATGTGTGCAGCACAGTGAAGGATGTTTAAGCTGCAATTAACTGAACATTGTTGAGTCAACAAGCAGGTCCTCACAAACTGATTTTTAAAAGAAATATTCACATTTACAGTCAGCTTGGAGGAACAATAACTCTTAGAGTGACATGCTTGCCTCATTGTCCTTCGACCATCAGCTAACTGGTGCAAAGATATCCACCTATACAGATTCTTTCACTTATCCAGTTCAGGTTTGCAGAGGGGTGGAGGTGAGACAGTACACAGGTGTCCAGAGTCCGTGAAAACACACAGAGAGGCATTCACGCTCGTATTCACACCTGCAGTCAATTAACCCACCTGTCAGCAGTCTGGAGTACCCAGAGAGAACCCAAAGAGATAAGGAAGAACATGAAAACACACAGAAAGGATGGGATTCAAACCAATAACCTTCTTGCTGTGAGGTGACAGTGCTACTACCACAGTTCTGCAGTGTGGGAAATGTATCATCTGCACCCTGTCTCATGGTTGTGTGTGGTACTAAATTAAATCAAGTGGCAGGAAGTGAACACAGAACACATCCTGCCACCAACAAACAGAGCTCTGCTATTTAGCAGCATTTTTCCAGCTTTATTCTTTTTCCAGGCTGAGTCACTGTGTTTGAATCTCAGCTCTGTGTTTGCTCTTCTTTAGGTGCTGTGGGTCAAACTGTGATCTTTCCTTTCACGTCTACCTGTGCTGTCAGAGGATCTACTGTCACCCTCCCCTGCACCTTCACACCACCTAAGTCTGTCGATCAGAGAGGAAGAGAAGTTCCACTAAAGATCGTCAGAGTCCTCTGGTATCAGAGCCACCGCTATCAGCTCTATCAGCTCACCAAACCATCTGTGTACGACAGTGATTCAACAAACAACGATCCTCGTTATCAATATCTGGGAGACATGGAGACAAACTGCACTTTACAGATCAGAGATGTTCAGCAGGGAGACCACGCAAGCTTTCGCTTCAAGATGGGAGTTAATCATCGTGGGGGACATTTTACTAACGGCACAGGAGTGACTGTCAGAGTTACTGGTGACAACAATCTCCTCAGTCTAAGACTAATATTCATCATTAATGTGTCTTTAAGTCAAACTGATCTATATTCTCATTTTAGATGGGATTCAGATGGGAATAATCAGCTCCAGTGATGATAACAAGTTCAGAAAAAAAGAAACCGTCACACTGCTCTGTGCTTCAGTCTGCACTTTTCATCACCTGGAGGTCACCTGGTTCAAAGATGGCTGCATCCTGTCAGAAACAGGCTCCTCCCTCCAGCTGAGCTCTCTGACTGCAGAGGATTCTGGGAACTACACCTGTGCTCTGAAGACCAACATGAAGACTCTCTCTGAGCCGCACAGCCTGCAGGTGGAGGCAGAGGCAGGTTGGTGTTCCTCTCTGAAAGAAGCTGTTTCTTTATTCAGTGGAGCCACTGCAGTGACTTTCAGCCTCCACTGCAGCTCAGACACACAATTAGGCTGTTCATGTTCCAACTAGCCTTTGAAGGAAATTAGTTCGGTCTGCATTTGTGCTATGTAACTGTTTTATAACTGTTTTTGTGTGAAGCACTTTGTTAGAAACTGTCCTTCTTAAATGTGCTATAGAAATAAAAATGGTTGCTGGTTGTGGCTACGGTGTAGAAACAAACCACAAGTATGTCACAGCACTGTGACGAGCAGATACCTTGTAAGCTGGAGAGGAAATGGTGTGTTCACGTGATCCAATGGGAGACAAGTTATTCTCTTAAGGGAGGTGGTCAAATCTCTATAAAAAAAGTTAATATTCAGTTCAGAAATGTCAAATCTTTTTCACAGGAGTCAAACTGGACAAAGTGGACAACCTGACAGTTGCCCATCTGCTTCTGTTCAGTGCTCACACAGTGCTCGTCATCTTTCTGGCATCAGTAATACTCAAAGGTAATTTACACCCTCTCATCATTCTGTTTTCTTCTCCTCCCTCCATCTGTTTCTTTACAGTCATTTTTCATACATGAACTTTTGAGGAGTGCCTGGGTTGCCTAACCGTTTGACCTACTTTCATAGTACCAAAGGTCAAAGTTGACTGTGAACAAACATTTTAAGAAACCTTATCAAGTAGAAAATATCACATGACGGGGCACAGAGAGAGCAGCACAACACTTGTTAGTCTTCCTCACATAAAAACGTTAGTCATGAAGCACCACAGGAACCATGTGCTCAAACCCATTCAATTCACCTCATCTATTAAATGTATTTTACTGTGTATGTTATACATTATATGGCATAGATTTTCACTGCGCTGTATATCACAGCAGATGACGCACAATTATATGTATCTGCAAAGCCAGACAACACAAATTTGTAAAGGTAATGTAATGTTTTGAAGACATAAAGACCTGGATGACCTCTAATGTCCTGCTTCTTTATTCAGATAAAGCTGATGTTATTGAACTCAGCCATAAAACTTTAGAAACCGCCTCACTCCTAGGCGGCTGCTTATCGGGGCCTGGAGCCTGGGGCTCGCTCGGGCCACTTCGGAGGTGGGGTACTCCCAGCCTCTCGGCCTGGGGCTCGGTCACTCAGGCACAGCTGGCTGCCGGCGGAGCTCACGGGCACGTCACTGCAACCCCCCCTGGCTTCTGCTCCGCGGCTGCTGAGTGACCCCTCATCTGGGACTCTCCTCAGCTCTTTCTGGGACAGTGGCGCAGCTGCCCCTCTGTTGGTCTTCCTTGGTCTCTTGTGTTCTGGGGGCCTCTGGATGTCTGGAGTTTTGATCTCCTCCATACCTGCTTCATGCCCTGGAGGACGGGGCAGTGGCCCCCCACACCCTCTAGCAGATCATTACATGAAGGAACCTTTTAAAAAAATACAAGCGCGTCCATGCTCACAGGTGTACACACGGGTGCTCACACACACAAACTACACCCTTTTTGGCTCCTACCTCAAAGCACACTGTGTGCTGTCGATCTTACGTGCTGCACAATAATGTTTAATATTTAGTATTTACTGTCATATTCCCATATATCATTGTGATGTTGTTTATTCCATTACTCTCGTTTTCTTCTGCTTGTTTTCTTTTTTCTTTCTCAACAGGTGATCCAGGTGATCGATAGATGTATTTTTTTTTCTGCTTATTCTGTTGGTTTTTGTTTTTTGCCCTTCTCCCCCGTCCCTCTTCTCAACTGTTTTTCTTTCCCTCCTTCTTTCTCCCTTTTCTTTCCCCCAGTCAAGTCTGTCCCGTATTCAGCAAGTGAAAATAAAATACACAATAAAAGGTGAATTAAACGGACCATTACGGCAAAGCTGGGATGGTCAATTTGGTAAAGAAAATCCGTTGGGCATCTTTCTTCGCCTTTAGACAATAATTCTGATGGCAAAAGAGCCAAACGGGACAGGCAAAAAAAAAAAAAAAAAAAAAAAAGAAATATCCTGTCTCAGGGTGAATAACTAGTTCATCGGTATTTTTTGGATAATGTAAATTCATTCATCTCTAACTGTTCTTGATTGTGTACAGGACGTGTTGTGTGCAGGTCAGGAGAGGGTCAGCAGCAGACAGCTGAGAGACTTGTGGCAGTTCAGGTGAGTCACATTATTACATAAAGTGTACATGATGGATAAAAGCTGACACACAGGAGTTGTGGATGTGGGCAGTTGGAAAAAACCCCATCTGACATTTTGTGATTTTCACCGATTTGATGGAGGCAGACGCAGAGGTCCATCACACACTCTTTGCAGCTCTGGAGTTTATTTCATGAATTATCAGCAGTGTTTCTCCCTGCAGGCTGGAGCTGTGTCTCCCCCTTCTGGCAGTGAGAGTAATTACACAAACACTGTCAGTGCTGAGGATGAGAAAAAGCCTCAGCAACGGTCACAGATGGCTTTCTCTGTCAGACTGTCATCCTTCTCTGTACACCGAGTCTCTTTTTATCTGAATCATCACAAACTTTTCTCTGTTTGCATCACTTGTCATGATTTGGAGTTTGAGCCTGTTTATCAGCACTGACCTGTCTGCTGCTGTCTTCTTCTTCTGTTGTAGCCTCCAGACGTCCCTGAGGAGCCGAGGACCAATGAAGAAGAACAAGGCCAGGCTGTGTGAATTCATCAGGATTATATTTAACAGACTTATTTCTCTCATGTAAAACAGTTAAAGTGCTCTTCTGCTTCAAGCTGTCAATAAAAATCAATCAGTAAGGCTCAACAGAAAGACTGTGAGCAGTTCACTGGTTTAAAATAAATCCACCTGTTTATGACCAGAATATCATCAGGAAGTCAAAACATGATGCACTGGAAGGTTTATGATAAAACATGTGTTGTTAAAACCTGATTGTGTGTATGCTGCTGTTATTGTGTGTGGAACTGATACTAAAGTACTCATCCGTCCAAAACCAGATATTTGTGTTTTATAATTGATTCTCCAATTAAAATATTGATAATTTAGTAATTTGCGCTAAATTTGTAGTTTATCATTAACAGGAACACAGTGGGAAACTACTTTATTGAGATCATCTAAATGATTGGTAGAACTACTTCTTCCACCTGTCATAGTGATGTGTCACATACGGAGGTGTAAATGTTCCATGGCTCACGTGTGCTGATGATAATAATGGATGATCGCAAACAGCAAAGACGCGGCTGGTGACACACGTGGTAAGACCACAAACCTCGTCTAACTCAAAAGCAAATCATAACACAGAATGTGATGATGTGTTTATGATGAAGTGAACTGAGATGATAACAGGGTTCTTGCTGATCGGAGCTGGCTTGGCCCTGGCTTATCAAAGATTAAAGTAAGCGGAATCGGCTGTTCAAACCTCCACAAGGATGCCCGCTGGGATTGAAGCGATGGGATGGGTTGTAACTTCTCAAAATGGGCTCGTTGAAGCAGCACAGATAAGATCTTGGAGAAGCTCACAGCTCTTCAACGGGAGATTGAGAGACCAGTGACGGACTGCTAGACCGGCAGATAGATTGTTTGTACTAAAGGAAAACAACCATCCTTTCATGCGGCCACCATATCGGCTCCAGCTGTGGTCTCAGGGCTGGAGCCGAACATAACAAATTCTCACCTTGATAACAGACCGTGTTTAGACTGTTCCTTCCTCCCCTACGCAAGGCCACCTGGGTTGGCTGGAAGACTGTTTACTTAGCCTGGCTGGGCAAAGGACACTCTCTCAGCTAAACTCAGGACACACTGATACACACTCATCCCCCCTTTCCAAATGCCTTCGATGCTTGTCTCCTCCCGGGGTAGATGGCGGGTTGACTAGACCAGCGCAGACATGCTGCAGGACCAGATGCGCTGTCTACACCGGCTCTCTCTTACACTTTACCCACCTCTGCTACCTGTCTTGTGTTTATATGGTGTACTGACAGTCATGTGCTTTTTTGTTCAACCTGTTTATGATCAGAAATAACAAGAAAGCCTTAAATTGAAAGGTCAGAAATGAAACTTACCCGGTAACGCCATACTGGACATCAGATCACGAGTCCAACATCATCATCAAGTTTGGGGATGACACAACCATCATAGGCCTCATCACAGGCAATGATGAGACGGCCTATAGAGAGGAGGTGATGGCGCTGTACGAGTGGTGTCTGGAAAATAACCTGACTCTCAACATCAGCAACACTAGAGAGATGATAGTGGAATACCGGAAACGACCAGTCAGGGAACAGCAGCCCATCCACATCAACGGTGTCAAGGTCGAAAGGGTCAGCAGCTTCAAGTTCCTTGGAGTCAACATCACCGAGGACTTCTCCTGGACCCTTCACACAGACACTGCTATCAGGAAAGCTCGCCAGCGGCTTTACTTCCTGAGGAGGCTGAGGAAGTTTAGCATGAACGCCAACATCACCTCAAATTTCTACAGGTGTGCAACTGAGAGCTTGCTGACGAGCTGCATTACAGTTTGGTACGAAGCTGCTCTGCCAGCAGCCGTAAATCACTACAGAGGGTGGTGAAGGCAGCAGAGCACATCACTGGCACGAGGCTTCCTGCCATTCAGGACATTTATCTCCAGCGATGCCTCCGTAAAGCTCACAGCATCATCAAGGACCACAGCCACCCATCAGCTGTTCTCCTTGTTACCATCTGGCAGACGTTACAGGAGTCTGTCTGCTCGGACTACAAGACTTAAACACAGTTTCTACCATCAAGCCATACGACACGTCAACCACAACACTTAAACACACACAACACAGCAATCAGAAGATGCAGCTTCACAAGTACTCTGTTTAATCTGCACTGGTCACTCCACTTTATTGATATTTATATATTAAAAAAGTGCAATACTGCCTAACAACTGCTACAAAAAAATAAAACAAAATTTTTGTACTGTTCAGTTTGTACTGCTGTTCATTCCTGTGCAATATCCCAACCAAAACAACTACTATCTTCATCTCATGCGCCCCCCCCCCCCGGTGCCAACTGGATGCTCAAGGCAAAAGCTGACGGGGATAACAGAAATTCTCCCTTAGATAACAAAACTGTGTTGTGACTCTTTCCCCTCACTCAAGGCCACCCACATTGATCGAAGATTGGGTGAAGGGAAGCTTTCTCTTGGTTGAACACACACGCGCACACATAAGCATGTACACTGACACAGACCTGCACTCACTCAGTTTGGATGTTATGTTCTGTGTAGCCTGTATAATAAATAAATAAATATGTAGCCCAGTAAAGCTACACAACATGGGGCTGTTCATTTACAAACACATGTCTAAGGCTACGTTCACTCTGCAGGTCTTAATGCTCAATTACGATTTTTTGATCAAATTTGATTTTTTTGTCTGCTCGTTCACACTACAAATAAAATGCGACAGCAAACGCGCTCTAGTGTGAACGCTCAAAGCGGCAAAAGAAGACGTCACACACAACGCGCTCTGTTTAGACCCAGAGCAACAGTATTGTTTGACTGATCGCCCTTAATATAAAGACTTCAGACTTTACGTTTCCCAATTTTTGTCATAAAGTTATTGTGTTATTTACATTTGGCCTAATAATGATCCTTATTGCTGTTTTAGAGGAGCGGTGCTTCAAAGGATAGTTGCAGATTTCTGTCAGAATCTGCAGATTATACAGAACAAATAAAATGTTCACGTTTCTCCAACGTTGTCTTCCCAACAGTTTCACTGACATCTACACGGGATGGACAGGAAGCGTTCACGATGTCTTCTCTGGCGCTGATAATCGGCGTCTGTCTTGTGTCAGTGACGTAAAAGACGGATTTAATGCGACATGACCATCAAACAGCAGCTTTCTAAAACATCGGATATGTATCGGATTCAGTACCACATAACAAAGGGACCCAGGTCGGATTTGAGTTTTTCACACTGTCGTACCATGACCGGATGTGGGTCGCATAGGGTCAAAAGCATCGCAAACCAATGACAGAGATGTTTACAAATTACTTATTTGACTTAAAATGCACAAAAGCAACAACTTGTATTTTCTCCCGTCTTTACCTGTTATGATGTCAACACCAAATGCAGTTTTTAAATGATGTTTTCATGGATTAAGGAAAAGCCGATCTCCAAACCTACCTACCTCTGATCACTTCAAAGATGGGAAATAAAATAAAGTCAAAAAGGTGGCAGACGCCAATATTACACAATCATTTGTGTAATATTGGCGACTATTTCTTTGGCAGACTATTTCTGTAACCTTGGTGAAAATTGTAGTGAAATATGTTTTAAAAAAATATGAAAACTGTTTTTTTTTTCTTGTCTTCAGGAGAATCAAACTGAACAAACCGAAGAAGAGCATTGCTTCGTCTCTGTCCCAGAGAACATCTTAGCTGATGTTGACAGCGAGGATCTCAGAGTTACATTCTATCAGGGTGGTGTTTATCCGTGTGTGATGGAGAGAGAGACGGGTCCCGGTCTGACCTTGTTATGTGTTTTTCAGCCAAACGTCCGGTGTTTTCCTCTGGACACGACGTCTGCTCAGGGTCCAGAATATCACACAGGGGCGTTTCACACCTGCTCAGAGGTCACAGAGGTGTTTCTCTGTCTTGTGTTTCCTCGTTATCGTGTGAGTGTGCTTCGCTGACATATTTATGGATCATTTCAGATGCAAAGAATGAGGGTATATGCATATTAAAACTGCAAAATCTAAAACTATTTTTTCTGACAGTCTATGTGAACAAAGAGCCAAATGTGTTTAAATGACAGAGAAACTGAGACAAACTTTATATATATATAAGGTGGACTTTGTTATCAAAGCCACTGTTTGTTTGTCAAAGATGGATCTATCCACCTCCGCTTCTTTGGTTGGTGTGTTTAACTGCGACTGCAGCTTATATGCTGACAAATCGCTCTCATTAGAAGGAACAGTTTGGCTCAGAGGTTTCCACACACTCATCATAGGCGTGACTGTCATGGTGACTTTGAGCTTATTGAACGCCTCCATAGAGAAACACAAACCAGTGTGGAGCCATAAAGCAGAAAAAGCCCACGCTATCACGCTAAACTACTGACCGGAACACGTGATTTGCAGTCACTGGTGAGTTGAGTAATTACCAGCAGCCTTCAGCTGTGCTGCTTCGTGTTTTCTGAGGATTACCTCCTTTTCAACATAGCTATAGATCATAATGATCCTTTGTGTGCCTTAAAAGCTGCTGTGAGAGCAACAAGAAGGAAATACACTATTACCAAGACGGTGCATCACATAACAGACAGCTGCTTTCTATCCAATTTTAGATTAAATGAGGTTAAGAACAGAAAGAGAATCTTCATGTTGGGATACGGAACATCAAAGCTCTGTTTACTGGGCTGGAAATCATAAACAGAAGCTGCAGTTTGGATCTTTGAGAAAAATTACAAATTTGTCATTGAAATAAACAGAAGATTATAAAAACTAAGGGTGTTGAGCTTAAAGTGTAATATTATAATAAATTGTTGAAGTACCACAATGTGGATCCCAAAAGGTTGATTCTGTTCATCTGGACGTTTCAGTGGGAGGAGCTGACTGCAGCCAGCTGAGCCTGAAGAGGTCACCTGGATGAGTGACAAAACGTTTCTCCCACTGAAAACATCCAGGTGAACAGAATCAACCTTTTGGGATTTCCTTACCTGGATGATTGAGCATGCACCAAGACACCACACTGTGTACATCAGTACAAGTTTGAAATGTTGCCAGTATTTCAGAGAACCATAAATAACAATAACAAATCTACAACATACATCTAACAAATGAAGTATTTTTATGGATTTTCTTTGTCCTGCTATACATAATCCTCTAAATATCTGCAGGTCCTGAACAGTTAAAGCTGAAAGTCTGCACTCCCCAAAATCAAACACTATCAAATAAAAACAGAGTCTCTATGCAAAATCCAATTAGTTCCCAGAACATTATAAAAATGGAGCAAAGCTTACTTAGTAAAACTACGTTAGGAAAACTTATTCATTGCAAGTATTCAGCGACTGTGCAGTACTAAATGTTTACTTTCGGACAAACAAAGTGCTACTAAATTAAAAACTATTTGTGCTAACTTACTTTTTTCTTTTTTTACAATCACATTATGTTTTATATTAATATAACACTGAATGCAAATATGATTAAAAAGAATAATTAACTACAGTTCTTGTAATGGTGTTAAAATCAGCCCAAATTTTATTTTCAAATGTAATAAAGTATATGAGCCAACATACTGGACACTGTTCTGCTTAACAACAAACAATTATATTACCATCATTGTTAGAATGTGACAATGAAACAAAGATTTAATTATTCTGAAACTACTTTCAGGCTTTCCACAACTTTGTTTTGTACTTACATTACTTATACAATCAAAATAAATGTATTTATTGTTCAGTCACAAGTGCAGTCTCTAGTTTTAAACACATTTGTTTTGCATTCAAACACAGAAGCTGGTATGCAGTAATATTTTAAGGATGGCTTGTTTCCAGTCCAGGCATTACTACCTGAATGACTGTCATGGATTTAGTTGATCCAAATGTTAAGTGCAGAAGAAAGTCTTTAACTTCCCTTAAGGACAGTGGCAGTGGATTTGGGTTGGAGATGCAATGAGCGTGAACCTGCAGGTGACCATCTTCAGTGACGGATGACTTATCTCTCCTGCTGTCATGCAGGCAAAGAATCTGATTTTTAGAACACCAACTTATTTGCTTTCTTAAAACATTTTTTTCTGCATTTGCTATTGAACAGACCCCAATTTAGACCATCTCAGGCTCCCTCCCCACAGGAGAGGTGTCCCACTTGTCAGTCTGGATAGCCCTGACCTTCACCCCACACACAATAATGTTATGAAAGCATATTTTTTAAAAAAGGGCTATGCGAACATGGCCAATTATATAAGATGTGGGGTTCATTTTTAAATAACATGACCTGAGAGGCAGCAGCAATGCTAGGCTAACACTAGCTAGCTAGCACCTGGTGCTAAACTGCGAGAAGCCACAAAAACAGTTTGAATAAGAGTAAACATTCACTCACCAAATCACTGTATCACGTGAAGAATCACAGCAATGGCAACAAGATTTTCCTGAGCTGAAGCTTCCACAGGTTTGCTCAACATATTCCACAGAGAAACGAAAAACGAAAAGCTAGCAACAAGCCTCCAACACAGTGCGTATGCTAGCGGCTAATCTAACTAACGAATTAACAACAAAGCGATTTTAGAACTATAAGATGATAAGCTGTGTGTCTTTTTTTATAACAGTGACATGGTTGTATTTACCTTAATTTAATGAGTAGTCAGTCGCGTAAAACAGCCGGGCTAGGTAAAAAGTGTAGAGGGGCGTGTTTGCGGTCACGTCCAGCGGGTGTGTGGGCGGGAGTGTTACACAGTCGCGCCACCTCAAGTCACTACTGCGCAGACTCTGGCTGTGTCCCATTTCAGGGTCTGCACGCTTGAAGTACGCGCGCTACGCGTACTACGTACGTGCGTACTATAAGTACCAGAAGTGCGGAAGTGAGAGGCTTGTGAAATGGGACGGTATATGCTTCGTCGCGCTGTTCAGGTTGCCTAGCAACCATGATACTAACCGCGAGAAACGTTTCATACAGCTTTGTGTGACAGAAATGAAGGAGAAAATTGTTTTGTTGGTTATTCATTGTTGTCATGACATCACTTTGATTAGTTGAGTATCTGAGGCTGAGACCACAGGACTGTAAAACATGATTCAAGGGCTTCATTTCTGTACTGAACAGTTATTTAAGATTAGCTAGTAAATAATAATTAGTTAATGTTGTTCATGAGACTAAAGTCATCTCACTGTGGTAATGTAAATATAATATGGCCAATATTATAGTATTGTCAGATTATTATGAGATATATATATATATATATATATATATATATATATATATATATATATATATATATATATATATATATAGATATATATATAGATAGATAGATATATATCACTGACTTTCAGCTTGTTGTGTTTGTGGATATATGACTGACTTTAATTATCCATAAAATCATCAGATTCTCTGTAAGATTAGGTCGACTATATATATATATTTAGAAGTAAAGGCTTTAAAACCAAGTTAACGCTGAAAGTACAAATATCACTAATGTCACACAACTTTGCCGACATGTGACCAAGAGTAATGTTTTAATGTTCTTCGTTATTAAACATTCGCACATAAATAAGCGACATCATATTCAGTACTTACCTTTGACAGTTCACTCTTCGGCCGCTCCCTTCCGCCGTGTTTTGCGGCAAAATTATCCACATCCACCACCGCGCTATGAATTGTGGGATATATGGGACCACGAAGCGTGCACCGGACCACGCTTGATATTTGGGGAAATCGACGGCGCATTTGAAGTACACTTCGAATTGGGACAGCCGTCGTCGCGTGGCGGTGACGTAACCGCACTTAAAATGCGTACTTCAAGCGTGCAGACCCTGATATGGGACACAGCTTCTGGCTCCAAATTTGCAAGATGGCAGCCTCCACAAGCGGGGTATTTTGGCTTCATTTTTGCACAATGGTAGGAGGCGGGGTCGCGTCGTCCATCTTTTCTACAGTCAATGGTTAAAACCATATCGTTTTATCCCTCCGCACTGAGAAGCAACATTTCCAGCGTACTCAATGAACTGAGTTGATCAGCTTCTTGAATTAAAAGAACTGCTAACTTACTTAAACTGAGTTCTAATAACAATTTGATTAGAAAACACAAACAAACCTAAAAATAAATTAAAAAAAAAAGAATTCAGGCTACTTAATATTTTTAATAAAACACAATATTAGATTTCACAGTGTGCAGAGAAACATTTATCAGTACTTGTCGCTCAGCTGTTGGGAGTTACCAGGGTGATTGTGACGTCACAGAGCCAGATCATTCCAAGGCCGAGAAGACCGGAAGTGAATTTAGGTCTAGCATGCGAGGTTTTCTGTTGCCAAATAACCGTGACAGCTACAGCGATGGTGGACGGCATTTTAGACAGAAATAGAGAAAATCTTTATTTAAGATCAATTGTTTGACTTTTAGCAAAGAAAACTGTTGTTTCAGCTCTGTGTGGTGTATCTGGGAGAACATTACATTTGAATCAGCGGCTACTCTGAGGTACTGTCCTACACAGTGCTCCCAGTAGCTGCCCATTGCTTCTATGAGTGAATGGGTTAAATGCAGAGAGGAATTTACCCACGGGGAACAATAAAGTATACATTAAAATAAAGTCAGAGATTTGATCCGTGTGTGTTTCAGATGAAATGAAGACAAACTGATGCAGTAAATATTCTTTTATTGATGACAAAACTGTGCAGTATAATTTACTTAAGATGTTGCAGATATGAGAGCATTAAACAGGCTGATGTTTGGAGGCTCTAACAGCAGAGAGATGATACAGAAACATGACATCTTTATAAAATACTGGCACACTTTACGAAGGGACAACTTTGTGTTTAAATAAGCTGCACACTTTTCCCATTGAAACCAGCACAATCCCACTGTGATGAAAACAATATTTGAACTAAATATATTCTGGATAAATCAAAGCATTATCAAAGTTGTCTGTGGTTCCCTTAGTTTTCCTTGGTTCCCTGTCAGATCCTGCAGGACAAACAGCAGTGAGTGTTTCCTGTATGCAGCTGTTACAGTTTGTGTTGGAGATACTTCTGCAGATACAGAAGCAAATATAGAGAAAGTGTTTTCAATGTTTTTAGCAGTCCCTTGACTACAGAGAGCTGTCTGCTCTCCTCTGCATCTCTCAGCTGCTGCTGGCTCCTCTTCCTCCTCCTCTTCCTCACACACTGTCCTGGTGTCTCATCAGGGGTGGAGAGCCTCCGTCTCCTCTCACCTTCTCAGGCTCTTCTGACTCTGGACACTTGCAGAAGGAAATCAACCACAGCAGTCAGCAACAAAAGCAGCAGAAGTTCATCAAATATGTGTGAACTTGCAGGATGAAAACACAGTTTTCTCGTATCATCACAAAGATACACTTTATGTGTTTTAATCAGAGAGAAACAGGACAGGATCCTGCAGAGTGTTGGTCTTTATAACAAAGGTGACAGACTCAGGTTGTTTGATATAAGCCTGACAACAACCGCAGGAAACAGGAGGAGGACTTCTCCATCTACTGTCTGTCTCATTATTAGTGCTTTATACAGGATGAGAGCTCTTTAAGGACAAACTGCAGCACAGCATGCTTGAGTCTGCGTCCTCACCGAAGTTCGCGGGCCAAATATTTACTCAACCGTCTGCTCGGTGTTTCCTGAACCGTTTAAGTACGTTTGGCTTCACAGCGACAAACAGAAACCTGAACTAACTAACGGACAAAAGAGCGCGTTAAACGCGACCTCACTAACGTCACGTAACTTAGCCGAAGGGTCGCTAAACGTGACTTTTTAAGACTTTTTATTACGCTAACATTTGTTCCGCGGTATATTTGAAGTGAGATAAAAGCCCAGCGCTTACTTTGAAGACAGTATTTCTGCGCTTCACTTCGGCCGCCCGCCATTTTTCTTCAAACGTTGACTCGCAGTGAATCCTGGGATATGGTGAGCGCGCGGCTTCTATCCGTGTGCTCGAGCGTTCTGTGTGACGTCACTGGCAGATCAAAGGAATTAGCTTCTGCTTTGATCGTCACAGCCACGTCACAGGCAGGGAAAGCCTTAAATAGGGGCTCTCACACAGAAACATTACTGCTCATCTGTTTGCAAATGTTCAACAGTCGGCGTTCTCCCAAACAAGGAAATTATCCAGCGGTTCTCTCAAACCCAGAAAATCTAATGTGCGATACAACCATGTCAACACTCAGTGTAAATGACAATTCAGTCGTGGTCACACCAGACCAGATTGTGCCACCTATCAACAGGTGCTTCGAAAGGCTCTCTGGAGCTCAGTGGAGCGTGATAGAAGGTGGCACATGCGACTCAGGCGTCCGAGCGGTGCTCGCTGATATGATTTGTGAAATCATTCAGATCGCCTCGAGCACAATCCTCAAAAATGCCCTTCCTGTTATTCAGGGTGGCATGACGAAGGAGGATCCGGAGCCTTCAGGTGCGGGGAAAATAAGCCCGTCCCTCGGAGTCTCCATCTCAGCCGCCATCGCCGGCGCTCTTAACGTCCCGGAACAGCGACATGAGAGCGCTGACGAGCTGACACGGATGGTCGAGGAAGAGATCTCCGAAAAGGTCAGCTCAACGGTCAAACTCATTAGAGAAAGCCCCGATCTCCCGCAAGACCCCGCCGTTTATGTCAGCGGCAAATGTAGTAATATTAAAAAGCTGCACCGCATGGTTTGCCACGCTGCCTCGTGCCTTAAAAGGCATGTAGCGCGTAAGCTGCGCTGCCGGTGCGCGTCGAGCGGCTCTGATTCCGGTACAGAAAGTACGGATTCAAAGATGTCCGTGCAATCAGCAATCACAGAGATTTCTGTGATCCTGTCATCAAGCTCAGATGGAGAGATGACAGATAAAGATGTGGACGACTCTAACAGTCAACATCTAACAGAAAAGGACGAAATAAAACGAGCTGCAGGAAGCCAAAGTTTCCGAGCTCCAACCCCAGTAGAAGCGTTTGCAGCTGACATCGTAAATGAGATAATTGGCAACATGGATGTAAGCAGTGAAGAGCACTGTGAGAGGTGTCACTTACCCAAACCTGCCTTTAATGCAGGATTAATTATCAACAAGATGAGAGACTTCTTCTCCAGATGTTTGCCATCCACCTCTCACTCCTGGCTCAAAGCACGCAAACAGCGCTTTTCCATGTTTGCGAGAAAACAATTTGCAAAAATGACAAAAGAGCTGAGAAAAGTAATAACGGCAAACAGAAATTTTTTTGTTTGTCTAAAAAACATTTTCAAGTACCCCAAAGGTGGCACAGTGCCCTCTGATAAAAGCATGGTTTCCAGCCGAAACACACTGCTCCGGTACATACGTTCCTCTCCCGTCGACTTTGACGCGATTAAATCAGACATTAATCAGTTTTGTAAGAAATTAACTAGTGGGGGAACCAGAGATTTTACTGTGGAGTTAACGGCAAAAATGTTTGATCTACTTATGACGGATCGACTGTATCAAGTCCCTGAACCTGTAAGGGGTAGATCCCTGTCTGACACTGTCATCTCCAGGACTCCACAACCAGCACATGGATCACAGCGTCCCTTTTCTGCCGAAGTCCTCTATGTGCTCGTAGAAGACGAAGTAGAAAAGTTTGTCCAAAAGCTTTTACTCTGGGTGGAGAACGAAGACCAAGATCAACTGATTGAGGACAAGGTTTCTGTGGTTGTGGAAGACATCCAGAACATTATTAAAAGAACAAGGACGCCAACAAAGGAAACAAGCACAGATTCAGATGGCAGTGGAAGAGAATCTGTTCCATTACCTGTAACAACAAAATCTGGGAGCATTACCCCTGAAAAATGCTGTCTGGCACCTAATAGGACACCTGATCAGTCACCTGATCAGGTGTCTGATCAGACAGCAAAATCTGGGAGCATTACCCCAGAAAAATGCTCTCTGGTACCTGATCAGACAGCAAAATCTGGGAGCATTACCCCAGAAAAATGCTCTCAGGAACTTGATCAGTCACGTCAGACACCAAAGTCTGGGAGCATTTCTCCCCAAAAACGCTCTGCCAGTGTTTCAGGCTCACTCAAGGATTCCTCTGACATGTCAGAGATGAGGTCTGTATCAGTGTCATCTTCTGATGCTGAGAAAATTTCCAGTGACCTCGCCCTTATCCTCATGATGAGAGTCATCAGAAAATCAAAACCTGCAACTCAACACTTTTTTGCCAGGGCAGCATGTACTACAAAAGAAGTAGACGCGGTCCTCAAGCGTCTGAGAGATGTGATGCAGCCTGAACTCAGCAGCACAGAGTCTGCCACAAGTCTGATGAATGACAAGAAAAAGTTCATCAAGAAAATGGCCAAATGCCTCATCAAGGAGTTTGGCTCCCCAGACAATGTGTTAAAGGCCGCGATGGCAGATGATGCGTCTTTTGATGAGGCTCTGATAAAGCATCTAAAAATGCTCCTCGGAGTCATCCCCAGTCCTCCCAAAAAGTCCAAAATTTCCAGGTTTTTTTCAGCGTTGGGAAAAACTCTGCGAAAACCCTTTAGGTGGTTCACTAAAGCCAGAGATGATTGAAATGACCATCCTGGCTTTTCCCCGCCGCCCTGCTTCTTTTAACATCTTGAAGCAGAATTTTAGCACCAAATCCAAATTTTAACAACTGTAGTTCACGCCATCTCGTCTCCTTTTTGATTTCCATCCCCCCAACCGGTCGCAGCGGATGGCCGCCCCTTCTGAGCCCGGTTCCGTTGGAAGTTTCTTCCTCTTAAAGGGAGTTTTTCTTCCCCACAGTCGCCTCGTGCTTGCTCAGAGGGGGATCATTTGATTGTTGGGGTTCTCTGTAGTACTGTAGGGTTTTGACCTTACAGTACAAACAGGGAGGAGACTTTGTGATTTGGTGCTTGATTATGCTAAAAATCTAATTTGGCATAAAATAAAAATTTAAAATAATCAAAAATACATTCCAACTTTGTTTGTGTTTTTCTTCTGTTGTCAGATATGTATAAAGTGTTGCACGTGTGATTTTAGTCATTTAGCATCAACATGTAGCCAACATGTGTCTGTTTGTGATCACGCTGCATCTGTTTTTGTCTGATTTGTGTCTTAGTCTTAGCATATCGTTAAATATCACATTTTTCTTGTCAAGTGTTTGAAGGAAACACTTTGGAGCCACTTGAATGAATGTACATAAAGACATTTACATGAAGACAAACTGATTTCAAGGAAATAAAAATGTTAAAATTTGAAACGCCGAACTGTCAAAGGTAAGTACTGAATATGACGTCACTTATTTATGTGTGAATGTTTAATAACGAAGAACATTAAAACATTACTATTGGCCACATGTCGGCAAAGTTATGTGACATTAGTGATGTTCAGACTTTCAGCGTTAACTTGGTTTTATATATATATATATATATATATATATATATATACACTGTAAAAACAATAACTAGTAATTGTTGATTTGATTAAAGTTTTCAAATTAAACTGACTTAGAAACAAAACTTTCCACTTACAACCTAAAAAAGCTCGTCTGCCCAACAAAATCTTCCATTGTTGTCCTAACTAAGATTTTCTAGAGAGCATAACAAAGATTATCAACTTTTGAGTAGATTTTTGAGTCAAGTTGGGAACCTGTGGGAAACCCCGTAGATGACTGGCACACGTGGTCTGTGCCAAGTTTGAACTGGACCAAACGAGCCTGAGCAGACCTGAGCTGTGTGATATATAGTGGTTTGTCAATGTGTTCTGGACTGAAAACCTGCTAAGAAAATTTGAAGAAACGTGGCCAAATTTGGATGGAAATTACAATTTTTCGACCATTACGGATTTTACCTGGTCTGAAGTTGGACTGTATTTTTTGACCATTTTTCGGACAGGACAAGCTGCCGACTATTTGCCCTAGCAGGTAAGCTAACGAGATCTATTATTAGGATTTTCTACAAGCGCCTAGGCTGCATCCTCCTCAGGACCCAGGAAGGTGGAATGAGTAAAACACTGAAAAAAAGCCAAACAATAACATATTTAAGTTATCTAAGTGACTTATATATCATGTTTAAGCTAGCGAAGGACCGCGCGGGGAGGGAATGATATGCCAGCTAGCTATCGAAGCCGGTGGTAACAGACGTCTCCGAAAACGTAGAAGCATTTTTGCAAATATGTGTTGTCTTATTAAACTGAGCAGATATTTGAAATTTACACAGCTACATTCTCGCCTGAAAATATCTTAAAAGTTTACTTTGTGACCCGAAAAAGGTAATAAGAGTAATATTAAAACTAAGTGGCTGCCGCCATTGTTGGAAACTAGAATCGGCTGCGCTGCGCTATGAATTCTGGCATAGGGTGGGCCACGAAGGATACACCTGACCCATCCTTCAAAGCTGTGGAAAGTATTGTATTGTTTTGAGAGCCTTTTTGTTGGTGGATAATTGATTTTATGTACAATTCCACGGGTAGACACGATCTGTACGGTCCGATTTTGCACATGCGCAGTAAGGATCAGAGAGTCCGATCTGTAACTCGTTTTTTTCTACATTATATTGAAATGTTTCATTATTGCAAACATTTTCTCTCAGGCGGAGAGAGGTCGTGGAGTGTCAGCCTATGGTGTCCAGTGTGTGTGTCCAGGAGAGATGACCTGCGCTGTTTTACTCTGTGGAGGTAAGACTGTCCTAATTTATTTATAATTTAATTATTATTCAAATTGGGCATGATTTATACTAGATTGACTATATTGAAGTAGTACAGTATTTGCTGGGACAATGCATTGGCCAACTTTATTATATTGTGCTACTATTCCAGTCAAGACCCTTGCCAGTGTTACATTGAAATCCTTAAACTTCTCTTTACACAGAAAATGTGTAAAGAAATTTCTTTCAAGAAAAGAGTCCCCATGCTAAATCGAAATTGTGAAACAGAAAGGCAATCTCATAATTTTGACTTAGCATGTTTTTTTTGTTTGTTTTCTTTTAGTGCTAGAAATAGGACTTCTATAGACTGAGATGGTTAGGGAAAGAATACCAAGGCAGGTCACAGAATCTGATTGGTCACAGATTTTGGTGCAACTTAGAACATAATATGTATTTGCATATTGATACTGGGTTTTGTGGAGGGTATTTCTATTCCTGTGCAAAATACGTATTCATGAGAGACTTTTGAAGTAGGTTTTGCTGTTGATAACACAGTCAGGCATATAACATGGTGCAGACTGTCCAAGACCGCTACCCAGGAATTTTCTGTGCTGAATAAATGACAATATTTTGGTGAATGTCTTGTTTAGATATCTGAGAAATTTCATCGGATCACAAGCAAAGACCTCCTGGGGACCTTCAATGCATCCCTTGACAAATTTGTGCCTGGCCTGCTGAAACTGTACCAGTCTAAGAAGAGAGCTCTTTGTGAGGAGATGGAAGACCTGGATAAACTTGATGAACAGGTGAGTGAAGTGCTTCTTTATCTGACATTTTTAGAAGAGAGTATACTTTTCTCTTAACAGAAACTGAAAAAGATGTTGGCTTCAAACAAAACACATCAGTGGACATGTCAATAAAAATTAATGTCATCAGTCATTGCTTTGTTCTTATTTGGCAGTATTTCTATTTAATTTGTAAATAGAAAGTAAAATTGTTAACATGATGTTGTTGTTGGGTTTTTTTTGTAAGTTTTGCGTGTTGCTGGGTCTGACCTGTGCTTTATTTTCATTACTATGAGAGTTCTGATTTTGCATTGTGTATAGTACACCATGTTACTACACTAATTGAAATTCTTGTTTTCCACTGAATACTTTTTAGGCATCTGACATTGTGTCCCACCGGCACTGAGAGGCCTGCCCATTTTCCTCAGAGAGGATGCAACAGAGGTTTTCCTGAAGTGCTTAGTAAGTACAAAAAAGTAATGCAAGTAAAACTAATTGCTATGAGATGTTTTTAAAGGATGAGTTAATCCAAAATGGAAATGTACACTTCCTCAGTGCAGTCCAGATAATTTTATAGTGGGGATTGCAGTTGTCATAACTCTCACTCCTTTTTTTTCTGCTGAGCAGCAGCTGGGCATTGTTAGTGGGTGTTCCATAGCAGAAAATATTTTTGTACAAAACTCACAAGGTGGCATTAATTAAAGGAAAATAAGCTTTTTGTTCTTAAAACCTCTATGAGTCAAATGACCAGCATGGTATAGAGGTTAAAGTTAAAATCTTTAGAAATTTGTTTTGTCTTTAGTTTTTCTTAGCTTTCAATAATTCATATTTTACTTTTCTTCAGGGCACTGACATTTTGGAACCAGTGTTGAACGGTGCATCAGTTGCCATCCTCACCATCCTACAAGATGACGATGCCGATACGTCTGTGCGAGAACATGCAGTTGTGTTGGAAGGGGACATCGTGCTACATAACATTCCAGATCTCTCTGCTGCCTTGGCACACCTTTTTGGCCTTCTGTATGCCCTCAACATTGATTATCCAAAGCAGATGAGTTACACCTTTAAAGCAATTGAGGCCATCTTATTTTGACCTGGTCGGACAATATGAAGGTGACGTGGATAAATCATTATTCGAAATGTAAGTTTTAGTCAGATGAATCTGTATTGTTGAGAATATATGGTGAAAATTTGTCTTGTAGTATTTTAAAAGATTTGTTAAAGTGTTTTCTACTTCACATGAAGCATAGAACTGGTGTTTTACCTGATTCCTCTTCATTGATGGTAACATTTCTAATAACTTTTAACTTCCATAGTTCATCATAGTAAGCCCATGTAAAATGTGAATGTCTGGGTACATAGGCAATCGTTTGTGGAATTACCCTATTTAAGGTGCAATAGTTATGTTCAGCTTTTACAAGACGGTCAGGGTATGTGCGTGAATTATTAAGTTGCTGGACACTTTTCTTTTTTGGTTCTGGACTCTGGAATTTTAACATCTCTGCTGGGGTGCTCAAAGCACACAAAAGAAACTGGCAACACGTTTTTGTTTGTTTATTTCTTTTTCTTTCTTTCTTTTTTTTTAACAGAAATTCACCCTACTGCCCATGACATTCTGAAATGTACTGAAAGCACTGTTGAACAAAATAAATAAGCTTTTAGATAACATTGAATTGTGCTTTGTTTTATTCTATATCTATTTATTGAGTGTTCTTTCAAGTATAATCACAGCATACATTTTTCTTTGTTTATATAGGTACATTTTCAACTCACTGGAGTAAGAATTGTATGATTACTCAACAAGAATATCCTTGTTTGGTGAAGGCAGAAAAACATGGCATTGAAACCAGAATTTCTTCGTTAGACTTCCAGGATTATCCTAATTAGGTGAACAAGAAGAACCAAGTTGGCAGAACTTGTAAATCTTAGTTAAGTCAACAACAGTTGCAAAAGTTGAGAAAACTCAAATCTCTTGCATCATGTTGCCTTGAAATTTTAAGTTTTCTCAACTTTTTCTTTTTTACAGTGTATATATATCATAATAATCTGACAATACTGTATTGGCCATATTATATTTACATTACCACAGTGAGATGATTTTAGTCTCATGAACAACATTAGCTAATTGTTATTTACTAACTAATCTTGAAATGACTGTTCAGTACAGAAATGAAGCCCAACAATCATGTTTTACAGTCCTGTGGTCTCAGCCTCAGATACTCAACTAATCACAGTGATGTGATGACAAAAATGAATGACCAACAAAACATTTTTCTCCTTCATTTCTGTCACACAAAGCTGTATGTAACGTTTCTCGCGGTTAGTATCATGGTTGCTAGGCAACCTGAACAGCGCGACGAAGGCTAGACCGTCCCATTTCACAAGCCTCTCACTTCCGCACTTCTCGTACTTATACGCACCGTACACGTAGTGCGCGTACTTCAAGCGTACAGACCCTGAATTGGGACACAGCCGCAGTGAATCCTGGGATATGTGGCTTCTATTTTTTTTTTCTTTTAACTTTATTGAAATTATAAAGCGAACAGTCAGTCATTCCAGTTCAGTTTGTACAGTACACATACAAGGCAAATAAGAGTAACAATATACAGTACAATGAAATAAGAAGGATAAATAACTAAAGGAAAGAATAAAAAAAGGGGGGGGGAATGTGACAGACTTCATAACAACTTTGTACTTGAAAGTTGTGACAGCTCATTCATTAAACATTTCTGAATGAATTTCAATCAATGACAAACCTTTTTTATTGGAAGTTAATTTAAGAGAGTTTAAGTAATATTCAATTTCAATCAAAAACAAATTAAATGATGGGGTTGAGTTTTGAAATTTACATTTATGTATATGGAATTTCCCTAATAAGATATAAAGATTGACAATGGCACATATTTTTTTTTCTTTAGTTTCAAAATAAGTGATAATGTTCTTCCCTTCAATTTTGATTTCGTATGTTGTCTTGCACAGTATATAATTTTCAAGCTCTCTCCAAAATGTAGCACTATATGAACAGCCATAAAACAAATGAGTAACACTTTCAAGTTTAGTTTTACAAAAGGTACATTTTCTATCAATGTCACAGAATCTTGAAATGTACGTGTTGGATGGATATATGTTATGTAATATTTTCAAATGTAATTCTCTAACTTTGTTTGTAATACAAAATCGAAAAGGAACAAGCCGCCACGCTTTATCCCAGTTGATATCATCAAAAATAGAGTTCCAAAAAAACTTCCCTCTTGGAGTTATTTTCTTCGCATTATACAAACATTCTCTAATATGTTTATTGGTGCATTTCTTGCTTAAGAAATCAATACCATTTATATAAAGAGTGTTAACGGATGCATGTGGTGTGTTCTGTTTTTTGTAGCTTTTCATCAACTCAGTCAGTCCGCTGGGAACGGACTTCATTACAGAGCTAAAATCTTTAAATTTGATAGGGAATGTTTTTTCTGTAATAAAGTCATAGTAACTAAGTAGCTGGCCTTCAGAGTCAAATAAGTCTTTTAAATAGATTATATTTTTATCAATCCAATTCTGCAAATACAGTGACTTGTTCCTCTTAGTAATACATTCGTTATTCCAGATAATAGATCTATGTGGAGAAAAGTTATGTGAATAACATAATTTCCAAGCCAACAATGCCTGTTGATAAAATGCAGACAATTTAACTGGTAACTTTGATATACTGTAATTACAAGACAATAGGAACTGTAAACCTCCAACATTTCTAAAAATGTTATGTGGAATGAAATGCCATAATGATCCAGGAGATTTTAAGCATTCTTTTAGCCATTTCACCTTAAATGTATAGTTCAGGTCCATGAAGTCCAGAAGGCCAAAACCACCTTTATCTTTAGGTCCACAAAGCAATGATTTTTTTAGATGATGGTGCTTATTCTTCCATACAAAGTTAACAAATAAGTTATTAACATTTTTACATGTGGAATCATACACATTAAGAGAAAGGGCTGGATACACAAATCTGGAAACACCTTCAGCTTTAGTCAAAAGGATTCTACCAAAAATTGATAGGTCTCTTTGGAGCCATAAGTTCAGTATAGTTTTAGTTTTTTCCATCCTGGGAGAAAAGTTGAGTTGTTGACGCTCTGTGTCATTCTTACGGACATGAATACCAAGGTATCTAACACAGTTTTTGACAGGAATATGGTACAAGGATTTGACATTTGATTGGTACAAACATAAAATTTCACATTTAGATTTATTTAGTTTTAATCCAGAGGCAATTGAGAAATCATTTATTAATGAAATAGCATTTTCAATCTGATCTTTGTTTTTTAAGAATAAAACGGTGTCATCTGCTAGTTGAGTCACTCTGATTTCTTTACCAAAAATAGATAAACCTTTAATGACTGGGCTATTCAAAATGTGTAATGAAAGTAGTTCAGCCACAATCAGAAATAAAAAGGGTGAAACTGGGCAACCCTGGTGAACAGATCTCATGACTGGAAATCTTTTAGTAGTATTTGGATATAGTATAACACAACTGTCAATATTTTTATAAAACATTTCGATAGTTGACACAAAGTTTGGACCAAAACCAAAGGTTTTGAGTGCTTTAAATAAGAAATAATGTTCTACCGTATCGAAAGCTTTATAAAAATCAAGAAACACAATAAGGGAATCATCATCTATATTGTCAGAGTAGTCTAATAGGTCAAAAATAAGCCTTATGTTTGAACTGATATGGCGATTGGTCATAAATCCGGTTTGCGTTTCAGCTATGATCTCATCAAGATTTTTCTTTAATCTTTTGGCATAGACCAATGAGATAATCTTATAATCTATGTTCAAAAGCGTGATAGGTCTCCAATTTTCTATAACAAGAAGATCTTTATCAAGTTTAGGAATTAAAGTTATAATATCCTGTTTCATGCTTGTGGACATTTCTTTTCCATCAAGGCATTCCTTAAACAATTCTAATAAAGGATCAACAATGATATCCCAGAACTGTAAATAAAATTCCACTGACAAACCATCATTACCTGGAGATTTGCCCTTTTTCATTGTTTGAATTGCCTCTGAAATTTCTGATTTTGTTATGGGACGTTCACAATTAGTTTTGAAGTTTTCTGAGATAGTTGGTGCAAAATTTTTAACTGACTCAATAAATCTATCACAATCATTGATATTACAATTTGATTTGTATATATCTTTGTAGAATGAACCAACATGTTGTGAGATATCTAAATAATTAGTGGTTATGTTATTATCAATCTTAAGAGTAGATATATTGTTTCTTCTTTGGTTTTGTTTCTCAAGAGCAAAAAAGTAACTAGAATTTCTTTCACCTAGTTCTTGCCATTTTGCTTTGGACCTTATAAAAGCCCCTTTAGCCATGTTAATATATGCATTATCTATTTCTTCCTTTAGTCTTTTCAATTTAATTTCTTCATCATCTGATAGGGCATCTTTCTTCATTAATATGTTTAATTCATTCATAATACTGATTTCTTTAGTGTCATTTCTTTTTTTAATTTCTTTGCCTCGCCTTATTGCTGCTTCCCTTACCTTGAATTTGAAAAATTCCCATTTTAGTGTGTGATTCATATTGGTATCCCCGAATATCTGTTCTGCCGTTTTTTCCACTATACTACAAAATGTATCATCATTCAATAAATTATTATTTAGCTTCCAAAAACCACGTAGTTTACTTTGACTTTGTTTATTGCCAACTAAGTGAATTGTGATCAATTTGTGATCAGTCAATGGAGCAAAATCATGAGAAGATTCTGAAACAAAATGTAAACATGAAGAAGATATTAACCACAAATCAATTCTGGATTGTAGAGATCTATTCGCATTGCTCCAGGTAAACTCTTTTGTATCAGAGTTGAAGAATCTCCATACATCTATAACTGCAAGTTGTTCACAGAAAAATGCAGTGCTTTTAAATTTTGAGTGTTGAGATGTTCTTATTGGTACTCTATCTATAAGATCGTCTGGAGCATCATTATAATCTCCTCCATGAATCATGTGGGCTCCCTTATATTTTGATTTTAAAAAATCAAGTTTCTCAGATAATTGTATGCACATAGATTTGGCCTGAGTTGTGTTGTTATGACTGTATAAATTACAGACTATAAAGAAGGTGTTGTCCAATTTGAAAATCAGAATAATCCATCTGCCTTCATCTGAAGACAATGATTCAATAATATTACCTTTAAAGTTGTTAAGGAGAATGGCTACGCCTGCCGAATGTTGAGAGGCGTGGCAAAAATAACACGGATCACCCCACTGTGCTTTCCAGAATTTTACATCATTATCACTCGAATGAGTTTCTTGTAGAAAAATCAAATCAGCATTTTTCCGTCTGCAGGAAATGAAAACTGACTTTCTTTTGGTACTGTCACGAATACCTCGAACATTAAGGGATAGTATTTTCATGGAACTGAAATGTAAGTCTGTCATAAGAGAAGAAGGGAATGAATAAAGTGAACTGGATGTCTGTTAAATTAACTAGAAACTTATAAGGTGCTAAGGTATAAACACCTAAAGAAGATACTCTCAAACGGGAACACTAAATGTTGAGTACCTAAGTAAAAGTCTTCAGACTCTGTTTGTTTTCCTTTTCCTCATTGAAGTGACCCAAATGCTTAAGCAAATTAACATTTATACACCAATAAAGGTAGGATGTTTAACTACTCACACTGTAAAACATAAGCAAGTCCAAACATAACCATAATAATGTTTGCCAAATATTGGTACAACTAACTTGGAGGTATAAAAGTTTTATAGAAAATTTAAAGAGGATATTATTGGTTGTAAACATATTACCTAATGAACCTGAGGTATTTCAAGCAAAAACAAAACAAAAAACAATATACAAGTGACTCAAAATTATTAAATATTGAACAGTAACATTGGGAGCCTGAGGTAGTTGAAATACCTGTTAATGTTAGGTAACTTACAGAGTGAACTTAAAGTATTTCAGTCATCTTGCTGATCTTTTAATAACCTCTTATTTATGCAGTGTGTCTTACACCATCAATGATGGCCACAGGACCAATCCATTTGGTCTTCTTTCCCTCGTCACGGGCTTGTTTGACAGTTGGCCACAGTTTATTTCTGCACGGTCTCTCCATGTAGGTGAGATCCTCAGCCAACCTGAGATTCTTCTTCTTCATTACATCAGAGTTGAGGGAAACTCTCCACACTTTGTGTCGGAAGGTGCGCATGGTGAACTGTATGATGATGGGGCGTGAGCGGTTTTCATCTCTTGTTCGACCAACTCTGTGAACAGTATCTATCATGAACTCGAATGTGTTTTTTTCCTCTGGGATGATCAGGGCGATTATATCCATCACCTCTTTTCTTATGTCTTCGTTACTATGCTCTGGGAGATTCAGCAAACGCAGGTTCCACCGCCGACTACATCTCTCCGTCTCCTCTTGTTTCTCTTGAAGTGCAGCAATGCGATCTTTCAGCTTCTTCACAGCAACCTCTGTCTCTTTGCTCTGTATTTCAAGACCTTTCACGTGATCCCGCACGGCAATAATCTCCGCCGTGTTTTTGTTCACCATTTGTTCGAATTTGGAGAATCTGTCATTCAGCCCATTAATAGCTTTCAAGATGTCGGCATTGGATACAGCTTCCTCTCTCACCTCGTGCACTTCGATGCGGCTCTTCTTTGGGTTGGGGCTGTTAAGAGGGGTCTGAGGGAGAGGTTTGCATAAGCTTGCAAAGGTTTTGTCTGGCTCCAAGTCCATTATCAGTCCTTCCTTTCTTCTTGTCTCTTTTTTGGCCATTTTGCAAGCTTATCCTGCGGCTATTAGCTAAATGTTTCTATACAAGCTAACACTTCACCGTGTCAGAATTCGGCAGGGAAAAAAAAAACTCAGTTCGGCCTGGTTTTATGTTGTAAAGATGTCCTGTACGTGTGCAAAACACAAGTGCAATGAGTCACTTCTAATAAAGGAATTATCTGAGTCCGTTTAGATCATTTAAAACGTTAGGTACTCATCAGAAATTCACGAGCTTACAGAGAAGCGTCCACACAGGTCGCCATCTTGGCTCCTCCCCCGAGCGCGCGGCTTCTATCCGTGTGCTCGTGCGTTCTGTGTGACGTCACTGGCAGATCAAAGGAATTAGCTTCTGCTTCGATCGTCACAGCCACGTCACAGGCAGGGAAAGCCTTAAATAGGGGCTCTCACACAGAAACATTACTGCTCATCTGTTTGCAAATGTTCAACAGTCGGCGTTCTCCCAAACAAGGAAATTATCCAGCGGTTCTCTCAAACCCAGAAAATCTAATGTGCGATACAACCATGTCAACACTCGGTGTAAATGACAATTCAGTCGTGGTCACACCAGACCAGATTGTGCCACCGATCAACAGGTGCTTCGAAAGGCTCTCTGGAGCTCAGTGGAGCGTGATAGAAGGTGGCACATGCGACTCAGGCGTCCGAGCGGTGCTCGCTGATATGATTTGTGAAATCATTCAGATCGCCTCTAGCACAATCCTCAAAAATGCCCTTCCTGTTATTCAGGGTGGCATGACGAAGGAGGATCCGGAGCCTTCAGGTGCGGGGAAAATAAGCCCGTCCCTCGGAGTCTCCATCTCAGCCGCCATCGCCGGCGCTCTTAACGTCCCGGAACAGCGACATGAGAGCGCTGACGAGCTGACACGGATGGTCGAGGAAGAGATCTCCGAAAAGGTCAGCTCAACGGTCAAACTCATTAGAGAAAGCCCCGATCTCCCGCAAGACCCCGCCGTTTATGTCAGCGGCAAATGTAGTAATATTAAAAAGCTGCACCGCATGGTTTGCCACGCTGCCTCGTGCCTTAAAAGGCATGTAGCGCGTAAGCTGCGCTGCCGGTGCGCGTCGAGCGGCTCTGATTCCGGTACAGAAAGTACGGATTCAAAGATGTCCGTGCAATCAGCAATCACAGAGATTTCTGTGATTCTGTCATCAAGCTCAGATGGAGAGATGACAGATAAAGATGTGGACGACTCTAACAGTCAACATCTAACAGAAAAGGACGAAATAAAACGAGCTGCAGGAAGCCAAAGTTTCCGAGCTCCAACCCCGGTAGAAGCGTTTGCAGCTGACATCGTAAATGAGATAACTGGCAACATGGATGTAAGCAGTGAAGAGCACTGTGAGAGGTGTCACTTACCCAAACCTGCCTTTAATGCAGGATTAATTATCAACAAGATGAGAGACTTCTTCTTCAGACTGTTGCCTTTCACCCCTCGCCCCGAGCTCGAACGCAAACAGCGCTTTTTCATGTTTGCGAGAAAACAATTTGAAAAAATGACAAAAGAGCTGAGAAAAGTAATAACGGCAAAAAGAAATTTTTTTGTTTGTCTAAAAAACATTTTCAAGTTCCCCAAAGGTGGCACAGTGCCCTCTGATAAAAGCATGGTTTCCAGCCGAAACACACTGCTCCGGTACATACGTTCCTCTCCCGTCGACTTTGACGCGATTAAATCAGACATTAATCGGTTATATGAGAAATTAACTAGTGGGGGAACCAGAGATTTTACTGTGGAGTTAACGGCAAAAATGTTTGATCTACTTATGACGGATCGACTGTATCAAGTCCCCGAACCTGTAATGGGTAGATCCCTGTCTGACACTGTCATCTCCAGGACTCCACAACCAGCACATGGATCACAGCGTCCCTTTTCTGCCGAAGTCCTCTATGTGCTCGTAGAAGACGAAGTAGAAAAGTTTGTGCAAAAGCTTTTACTCTGGGTGGAGAACGACAACCAAGATCAACTGATTGAGGACAATATTTCTGAGGCTGTGGAAGACATCCAGAAAATTATTAAAAGAACAAGGACGCCAACAAAGGAAACAAACACAGATTCAGATGGCAGTGGAAGAGAATCTGTGCCATTACCTGTAACAACAAAATCTGGGAGCATTACCCCAGAAAAATGCTGTCAGGCACCTGATCAGACACCTGATCAGACACCTAATCAGGTGTCTGATCAGGTGTCTGATCAGACACCAAAATCTGGGAGCATTACCCCAGAAAAATGCTCTCAGGCACCTGATCAGACACCAAAATCTGGGAGCATTACCCCAGAAAAATGCTCTCAGGCACCTGATCAGTCACGTCAGACACCAAAATCTGGGAGCATTTCTCCCCAAAAACGCTCTGCCAGTGTTTCAGGCTCACTCAAGGATTCCTCTGACATGTCAGAGATGAGGTCTGTATCAGTGTCATCTTCTGATGCTGAGAAAATTTCCAGTGACCTCGCCCTTATCCTCATGATGAGAGTCATCAGAAAATCAAAACCTGCAACTCAACACTTTTTTGCCAGGGCAGCATGTACTACAAAAGAAGTAGACGCGGTCCTCAAGCGTCTGAGAGATGTGATGCAGCCTGAACTCAGCAGCACAGAGTCTGCCACAAGTCTGATGAATGACAAGAAAAAGTTCATCAAGAAAATGGCCAAATGCCTCATCAAGGAGTTTGGCTCCCCAGACAATGTGTTAAAGGCTGCGATGGCAGATGATGCGTCTTTTGATGAGGCTCTGATAAAGCATCTAAAAATGCTCCTCGGAGTCATCCCCAGTCCTCCCAAAAAGTCCAAAATTTCCAGGTTTTTTTCAGCGTTGGGAAAAACTCTGGGAAAACCCTTTAGGTGGTTCACTAAAGCCAGAGATGATTGAAATGACCATCCTGGCTTTTCCCCGCCGCCCTGCTTCTTTTAACATCTTGAAGCAGAATTTTAGCACCAAATCCAAATTTTAACAACTGTAGTTCACGCCATCTCGTCTCCTTTTTGATTTCCATCCCCCCAACCGGTCGCAGCGGATGGCCGCCCCTTCTCAGCCCGGTTCCGTTGGAAGTTTCTTCCTCTTAAAGGGAGTTTTTCTTCCCCACAGTCGCCTCGTGCTTGCTCAGAGGGGGATCATTTGATTGTTGGGGTTCTCTGTAGTACTGTAGGGTTTTGACCTTACAGTACAAACAGGGAGGAGACTTTGTGATTTGGTGCTTGATTATGCTAAAAATCTAATTTGGCATAAAATAAAAATTTTAAATAATCAAAAATACATTCCAACTTTGTTTGTGTTTTTCTTCTGTTGTCAAATATGTAGAAAGTGTTGCACGTGTGATTTTAGTCATTTAGCATCAACATGTAGCCAACATGTGTCTGTTTGTGATCACGCTGCATCTGTTTTTGTCTGATTTGTGTCTTACTTTAGTCAATTTACATCTATTTTGTGGCCCAAATGTGTGGATCCTGTGTGACATGGCTCTGTTTTGTCTTAATGCTTCACTTTGGTTGTTGATGTTTGTGATCATTTTGATTCTAGATGTAGACCTGCCATCTGAAAATTAGCACCTCGCCCACTTGGAGCATTTGTTCTTTAGTCCAGGGGTTAACACATGTTTTCTTTCAAAAAGGGGAAATACCTCGGTTACTTTACTACTGACCAAAGAAATGATGACATATACAGACAACGATGTAAGCTCTGTGTGCAGGCAAATACTGTTTGACACAAATTCAGCTTTTGTTTAAGTGATTTTGTTGATTTATGTTTGTTGCATACGTTATATACTGCCCCCTTTTGGTCAGGAGACCTAGAGGGGGTAGTGCCAGTCAGATGTTTGTGGGTGTTTGGACTTTTAAGGCACTTTGAAGAAAGTTAATGTTCACTTTTAGAGAACGACTGGATGGCTCTAGTAACAGTAATTTTAGCGCTCACAGATCCGACAGTGAGCGGTTCCTGTTACTCATGCAGTCTGAGGAAGCAGCGGTTGAAGTGTTTGTGTATTTATTGATTTCTTTTAAGTCACTGTGTATTTGATGTATATTATGGTTTATAAGTCCTGTCAGCCCTGTGCTGAGAGGGCTGTGCTCATCCACCCGTCCTGTTCTAATGAAGCCAAATTTCAGGAACACCTTCTTTAGATCTGTTCAGTTTTATTTAGAGATGGACCGATCCGACATGACGTATGGGAATCGGTCCGATACTGACCTAAATTACTGGATCGGACATCGGAGAGAAATAAAAAAATGTAATCCGATCCATTAAATATAATGAAAGTACCTCACAAAACTTGCGACATGGCGTGACTCGGCTCATAACCGTAGCACGTCGGAGCAGTATGTGTCACGTGATAGAGCGGCTGTAGCGTGCGAGACCTGACGGCGGTCTGGTTGAGCATTTGGAGTTAGGGCGATTTTAGCCCATTTTTGGGGGTGCTGAAGCATTAATGATATATTTTTATGTGGTTCAGCTACAACTCTACTAAAACCTCAGCCAGTAACAGGTCGGCCAACTTTTGGACCGTCCAGTTGTCCGTATGACTGCCGCAGTACGTGCATCACATTTGTGCACTCTCAGTGTCAAAGACTGTGGAGTGAGGAGCTGTAAAGAGAAGCAGATGCTCTGTTTCTAAAAATGTTTGAAGCTTGTTTCAAAGATTCTGTACTGCAGCTTTAAATGTTCTCCAAAAGCACACAGACACTTATCAGTGTTTCTCAAACTTTTTACAGTGTGTACCACCTGATAAAATGTCGAGCTCTCCTAAGGACCACTATGAAAGCATGAAACTCATAAATCTGACAACACAAAATTAATGTCTGCAGTAAAGATTTTTTCATACATTGTATACATACTACCACAGGCAAAGTTGCCTCCATTTTTATAGTTTTAATTAATATTTTGTAATAATTTATTTGTAATAATTTATTCTGTTACCTTTTACTCACTATGAGCATCATTTATTATTCTCCTCCAGTAATTAAGTATATGTTTTTTTTTTTTATTCCAATCCATTCTTCTTTTGCAGCATTTAAATAACCTTTATCAAATCTGATGGTTTTGTTACAGACTTTTCAAAAAAGTGTTTTGCTTTTCTTTCACAAATGTGCGATTAAATTGTGTTCAAATGTACAAAACAGTGATGTCATGTTTTGTGACGAGGACCCAGGCACAGAGAGACTTGATGAATTTAAGAATCTCATGATTTAATAAAGAAATTTGCAGACTTGCACAGAGATGGTAAAATTATGATGAGTGATAATGGAGATGAAGACAACAGACGATGAGGACAGGGAGGAACAGGTTTAAATGCACCAAGGAGGCAGTCAGAGAGAACTCGGGACAACTGGAGACATTTAAGGATGCAGGGACTGACAGAGACAGGGAGGACGTCTCATCGTGATGAGTAAAGTTTATCTTGCCTGGCTGGGCAGCTCTCTGGATGCTCAGCACCCCCAAAGCTCTGATCCTAGAATCGCCCCTGATTTGGAGCCTCGCTACCAACCCGGCATTTCATCTCCGACAAAGTTATCGCAGAGAGTGTGTAAGTGTGTAAGTTCATCTCTGAATGTTTGTAAAGCATTCCCACGTTGAGCTTAACCGATATATGGAGCGACTGCCTCCCCCTCCCTCTCCTGTTGCTGCTTCAATCATGATCAATGATCAGCTGATCAATGATCAGCTGATCGTCTCTCTTCTTTGTTTTTGGCCCACTTTGCGCCTGAAAGAGGAAACCAGCGGCTGAACAACAGCAGCACGTTTAAGCTTGATAAGCTGTTGTTAGAATTTATTTAATATTACTTTCTACACCAGGATCTTTTTCTATGCAGCTGACGTAACTGTGCAGGGGCGGGTCTAGCATGGTTTAGCCAGGGGGGCCGGGTTAAACCATGCGGGGGCACAAAGACATACTTTTCTTTCTTATTCTCATTTAAAATGTCGAGCTTTTAATAAATAATTATCTGAATCTTACAAAGTTTTAATCTGATGTAAAATGTATAGAAGTCCATTACTGTATATATTAACTATTAAGTCTAATATATGTAGCCCTGTCTGCAATTATTCAGGCTTGCAGTATAAAGAAAAAAGTCTACTGTTATAAAAAATGGTTAAAATATAAATAGTTGATAAAAGGTTTAAAAATCACATGCTTTGGTACAAATGTAATTTCATTTACAGTTAAGAGTCCAATAAATAAAAGGGTTTCATGATTTAGAGTTCATTTCCTGTGCAGAATCAATATGTCGGGGTGTAACCTAAACTTATTTACCCATCTAATGTCAGTTATCTTAATGTTGTATTGTCATTGGTTGTTTGTGCTGACGAGCCAGTCAATGTCATTCTTCTCTGTTATGGGGGCGGGACGAGTGGTAAGGTTTGTGTGAATCTGTGGGAGCGGACACAGAAGCTAAGTCCGAAGAGAGATGTCATAAGGCAAACGTGGTGTGGGTTTTACATCTAAGAGTATCATTGAGGTCGACTACCCGTGGTCCTGATATAACTTATTTGTGATCTGCAAGAGGTAAATGAGTCTGTGTGCCTTGACATTTGTACTGTAACTATTCGTTATAGTGGTAAAATGGCGCGATGTGTGATGCTAACTAGCGGCTTGCTAATTAGCGCAGCTTACTGCGTTATGTGCTGTGATGCCATGCTGTATGTTTAGCTCTGTGATTTTCAGTCAAAGCATGCTAATGCTAAATCGTTATGTGATAGCATTTGGTATTGTAGCTCAAGTGTTTTAATATGTTTAGAAGCCGAGGGACGCTCTGAAAGGAGAGGGAGAGAGAGGTTTCTGCCCGGATGGACCCTGCTGTTTTCTCGCCCCTGACTGTCTTCACTACTGGTGAACTAACTGCCCGTTTCTGATTGCCCCACTAACAAACTCATTGGACTCGTGAGTACTAACTGGGACTAAAGTGCACGTATTTTGTTTATGGCTCAGTTTGAGTGAAGCGGCCATCAGTTTTAGGCCTCACCGCACCTGAACTTCGAATCAGGCCTGCAACAAGCACCGTGCGGCAGGTGTAGTGTGGACAGGTTAAAGTGTGTGTGTGTGGGCCCACTGTTACAGATTTGGTTTAAATTGAGAAAAGTGTGTAGTTGTTATTAAAGGTTGAAATTCATCCCTGTTAAAGGTGTGAGCTGTTGTAACTGAAATAACAGTTGGCACATAAGAGAGTTATTTTGTTTTGATAATCTTTTATTTATAATCCATGTAGTCACTTTTACAGTATTTTTGTTTGTTTATTTGAATTCAATTCGTTTTATAAGAGTAACTGTTTATTTTATTCATTTCTTTGCTGTCTAAATAAATACCCTGTGAGGGATTTAATTTGTGTAAAATACAGTTGTGGTGGTCCTTATTAATTCAATTAGAGGGTATCAAGTATCATGATTAGTAGCACTACGAACCCATGCCCAGTCTCATTGTACTATATACTCTAGCTTTACCATAGCTACGTGGGACCTGGGTTACATATATATTCTGTTAAGCTACTTTTTCCTTTGGGAAGGTACCATCTGTGCAGTCTGCAATTCTGTTGAAGAAAGATGTTGAATCTATTTGATCTATTTAATTTAATCTATTTGAATGCACCGCTGTGTGGACAGGTACTCTGGTCTTAATGTGGAGTTTTATAAAACTGTGAAACAGAAAATATTTGATCTGAATTGATTTTGAAAATGACGTCACACAGCTGTCTCGTCGCTTTCACAGATTTTTCTGTGAACAGATGAGCAGCAGAAGTTTTCAGCATTTTACATTCAGATGTTTCACAAACTGTTGGATTGTCTGTCTGGGATTTCATAGCCAGTCATGTGACTGCTGTCCCGCCAATCAGCTTCACTGTATGTGAGACGTCTTATTGTTTAGCATTAAACTTCATGTTGTCTCAGCCTTTATGATGTGTGTTACTGGCATCAGATTCAAAATAAGAGCATAAAAATGAAGCAACTGAAAGTTCTGACAGGGACAATAAAATATCAATAGACTTTATTGAATAGAGTTTACAATGAAGATGGATGCAGAGCCATGACTGCAGTTTACAGACTCAAACAGCAGCAGAGACATTTCTGAGACAGAAAAATGTATATTTAATATCATAATAGAGCATAAATGCCCGACTCACTGACATATACGGCATATCTACTGTTATATTGCTGGGAGCTCATTTGAAATATAAAGTATGAAGTCAAAAAGCTCAGACATCAGGCTGCTCTGAACACTCAGCTTCACCTTTTTCTCCTCTTGAACTTTCATATGTAGAGACAGGATATCATGAACATTTATATCTGAGACACAGAAGGTCCGCTCACCTGCTCACCTGCAAACTTTAGCTTCACCAATCAGAAGAAACAAAGAAGCATAAAACATCAGACACTCTGTGATCTGAGCTCAGGATAAAGAAGGATGATTTCCAACTGTCAGTCATGCAAAGCTACGCTGTTACAGTCCAGCAGTCAGAGTACAGAGATGGAAATAAGTTGAATTACACAGCAGATCATCTGAGGAACATCAGCCAATAACGTTCAGACTAAACCGACCCACAGTCTTCCTCCTCACAGTAACCGGCTGTCTCCTCCTCTCTGTGGAAAACCTTCCCATCAGGCTGCGTCCTCCACCTCAGCTTCACCTCCTCTCTGATGCCTTGCTCCACCAGCTTCTCCCTCACCTGAAACACAGTTTTCACACATTAACAGAAGCTCCTCATTTATCAGCCGTTGTTTCTGTAGTGAGCAGAAAACGTTGTTCGTGCTGTTTCTGGGGGAAATGAACTGAATGAACTGGCTGGGGATGAAACTGAAGAATTAGGCCTCATTGCCTGTCATTGGTTCACTTCGTCTCCTCACAGTAATCTGAAATTAAATCTTCAAGTTACCAGTTAAAAAAAGGTTAAATAATACAAATGGTTGGGATTGCATTAAACGAGCCCCGTATCTCTGCAGCTGTGTGCTGTCACGTGTCCCTGAACCTGCACAGACTCACTGCTCTCTATCATTTCACAGTAGTTATAGCGGTCTGTTCCTTGTATCGGGGCCCGTGTGACCTCTGACCTGCTGCAGGATGGATTCTTGCACTGTGGGGTCATTCAGGTCTGCAGATCCCGCCCTCAGCTGAACCTTCACTGACCTCGAGACTGAAGGTTTGACATCTGCAGAGAAAGAAAAGCCCGATGAGCCCAGGAGGACCAGACTGTGCAGAAACACAGAGGACAGACTCACTCCTAGACCTCTACAGGTCTACCTAAAAAATCAGTCAGACATCTACAGCTCATTCAGAGCTCTGCTGCTCGAGTCCTCACTAAGACCAAAAAAGTGGACCACATCAGTCCAGCTCTGAGGTCTTTACACTGGCTGCCTGTCCGACAGAGGAGAGACTTTAAAGTTCTGATGCTGGTCTATAAAGCTCTGAATGGTTTAGGACCAAAATACATCAGTGACCTCCTGACCCAGTATGAACCTTCCAGATCCCTCAGGTCATCTGGATTTATTTATTTTATTAGAATACCAGACAATGAATGTGTGAGATTATGAAATAAATCAAACATATGAATAACATACCGACACGATGAGACGTCTGTGCAGCTGTGACACTGTCAGAACTCTTCATCTGATATAAATGTCATCCTCGCTCCTCCTCCCACGTCCATCAGAGACTTTGTAAAAGTGGTTTTAGAAAGTAGCCCAGTGTTCATTAAAGTGCATTTGATTAAAGATGCTCAGAGTCGTTAACTGAAGATGACTTATTCAAAGTTATTACAGATGCAAACAGACTGACGTCTGGCAGAACGGGCTGTGAACTGGAGCTAGACGAGGTCACGGGCGTCGAACTATGAAACTAGGACTGAGGTTAAACGCAGTAAACGGGCCGTTCAGTTTCAGGCTTCAGTGTCTGTGAGAGGAAGAACATGCTCCTCCTCCTCCTGACTGGAGGTCAGCGTGTCTGCTGCATCATCAGCAAAGATGGACGCACTTGGAAATGTTTGTGTCTTTATTTGAATCCAAGGCCGAGCTTTGCTTGCTGTGCATGTGTTTGCATGGATACAGCGCTGATTCTCTGCCCGACCACTTCAGTGTTGGTCTTTATAACAAAGGTGACAGACTCAGGTTGTTTGATATAAGCCTGACAACAACCGCAGGAAACAGGAGGAGGACTTCTCCATCTACTGTCTGTCTCATTATTAGTGCTTTATACAGGATGAGAGCTCTTTAAGGACAAACTGCAGCACAGCATGCTTGAGTCTGCGTCCTCACCGCAGTTCGCGGGCCAGATATTTGCTCAACCGTCTGCTCGGTGTTTCCTGAACCGTTTAAGTACGTTTGGCTTCACAGCGACAAACAGACGGAGCTTCGGCAGAAACCTGAACTAACTAACGGACCAAAGAGCGCGTTAAACGCGACCTCACTAACGTCACGTAACTTAGCCGAAGGGTCGCTAAACGTGACTTTTTAAGACTTTTTATTACGCTAACATTTGTTCCGCGGTATATTTGAAGTGAGATAAAAGCCCAGCGCTTACTTTGAAGACGGTATTTCTGCGCTTCACTTCGGCCGCCCGCCATTTTTCTTCAACCATTGACTCGAGAGAGCTGCCCGGCCAGGCAAGATAAACCTGTCTCTGTCAGTCCCTGCATCCTTAAATGTTGTCCCGAGTTCTCTCTGACTGTCACTTTGGTGCATTTAAACCCCTGTTCCTCTCTGTCCTCGTCGTCTGTTGTCTTCGTCTCCGTCATCAGTCATCATAATTTTACCATCTCTGTGCAAGTCTGCAAATTTCTTTATTAAATCATATGATTCTTAAATTCATCAAGTCTCTCTGTGCCTGGGTCCTCGTCACAAAACATGACATCACTGTTTTGTACATTTTAACACAATTTAATCGCACATTTGTGAAAGAAAAGCAAAAAACTTTTTTGAAAAGTCTGTAATAAAACCATCAATCTGATAAAGGTTATTAAAATGCTGCAAAAGAAGAATGGATTGGAATAAAAAAAAAAATACATATCCTAACCTTAATTACTGGGAGAATAATGAATGATGCTCATAGTAAAAACTAAACTGAGTGCATTTTTTGGACAGAGATTAACTTGTATAATGTATACGATGTATAATATAATACAGATACATAAAAAACACTCCCAAAACAGAATTATTACAAAATATTAATTAAAACTATAAAAATGGAGGCAACTTTGCCTGTGGTAGAATGTATACAATGTATGAAAAAATCTTTATTGCAGATGCTAATTTTACTAATTTAATAATGCTAATTTTGTGTTGTCAGATTTATGAGTTTCATGCTCTCATAGTGGTCCTTAGGAGAGCTTGACATTTTTATCAGGTGGTACACACTGTAAAAAGTTTGAGAAACACTGATAATTGTATGTGTGCTTTTGGAAAACATTTAAAGCTGCAGTACAGAATCTTTGAAACAAGCTTAAAACATTTTTAGAATATAAACAGAGCATCTGCTTCTCTTTACAGCTCAAAGGAGCTTGCAAAGAAAAGCGTCTTTACCTCAGCCTTAGAGGGAACATGTTCCCTCTAAGGCTGAAAGGAAAAAGAAGGAACACACACATGTAAAATAATAAATAAATCTTAGTTAAGTCAACAACAGTTGCAAAAGTTGAGAAAACTCAAATCTCTTGCATCATGTTGCCTTGAAATTTTAAGTTTTCTCAACTTTTTCTTTTTTACAGTGTATATATATCATAACAATCTGACAATACTATAATATTGGCCATATTATATTTACATTACCACAGTGAGATGATTTTAGTCTCGTGACCAACATTAGCTAATTGTTATTTACTAACTAATCTTAAATAACTGTTCAGTACAGAAATGAAGCCCAACAATCATGTTTTACAGTCCTGTGGTCTCAGCCTCAGATACTCAACTAATCACAGTGATGTCATGACAAAAATGAATGACCAACAAAACATTTTTCTCCTTCATTTCTGTCAAACAAAGCTGTAACGTTTCTCGTGGTTAGTATCATGGTTGCTAGGCAACCTGAACAGCGCGACGAAGGCTAGACCGTCCCATTTCACAAGCCTCTCACTTCCGCACTTCTCGTACTTATAGTACGCACCGTACGTAGTGCGCGTACTTCAAGCGTGCGGTCTCTTAATTGGGACACAGCCGCAGTGAATCCTGGGATATGGTGAGCGCGCGGCTTCTATCCGTGTGCTCGTGCGTTCTGTGTGACGTCACTGGCAGATCAAAGGAATTAGCTTCTGCTTCGATCGTCACAGCCACGTCACACGCAGGGAAAGCCTTAAATAGGGGCTCTCACACAGAAACATTACTGCTCATCTGTTTGCAAATGTTCAACAGTCGGCGTTCTCCCAAACAAGGAAATTATCCAGCGGTTCTCTCAAACCCAGAAAATCTAATGTGCGATACAACCATGTCAACACTCAGTGTAAATGACAATTCAGTCGTGGTCACACCAGACCAGATTGTGCCACCGATCAACAGGTGCTTCGAAAGGCTCTCTGGAGCTCAGTGGAGCGTGATAGAAGGTGGCACATGCGACTCAGGCGTCCAAGCGGTGCTCGCTGATATGATTTGTGAAATCATTCAGATCGCCTCTAGCACAATCCTCAAAAATGCCCTTCCTGTTATTCAGGGTGGCATGACGAAGGAGGATCCGGAGCCTTCAGGTGCGGGGAAAATAAGCCCGTCCCTCGGAGTCTCCATCTCAGCCGCCATCGCCGGCGCTCTTAACGTCCCGGAACAGCGACATGAGAGTGCTGACGAGCTGACACGGATGGTCAAGGAAGAGATCTCCGAAAAGGTCAGCTCAACGGTCAAACTCATTAGAGAAAGCCCCGATCTCCCGCAAGACCCCGCCGTTTATGTCAGCGGCAAATGTAATAATATTAAAAAGCTGCACCGCATGGTTTGCCACGCTACCTCGTGCCTTAAAAGGCATGTAGCGCGTAAGCTGCGCTGCCGGTGCGCGTCGAGCGGCTCTGATTCCGGTACAGAAAGTACGGATTCAAAGATGTCCGTGCAATCAGCAATCACAGAGATTTCTGTGATCCTGTCATCACGCTCAGATGGAGAGATGACAGATAAAGATGTGGACGACTCTAACAGTCAACATCTAACAGAAAAGGACGAAATAAAACGAGCCGCAGGAAGCCAAAGTTTCCGAGCTCCAACCCCAGTAGAAGCGTTTGCAGCTGACATTGTAAATGAGATAACTGGCAACATGGATGTAAGCAGTGAAGAACACTGTGAGAGGTGTCACTTACCCAAACCTGCCTTTAATGCAGGATTAATTATCAACAAGATGAGAGACTTCTTCTTCAGACTGTTGCCTTTCACCCCTCGCCCCGAGCTCGAACGCAAACAGCGCTTTTCCATGTTTGCGAGAAAACAATTTGCAAAAATGACAAAAGAGCTGAGAAAAGTAATAACGGCAAACAGAAATTTTTTTGTTTGTCTAAAAAACATTTTCAAGTTCCCCAAAGGTGGCACAGTGCCCTCTGATAAAAGCATGGTTTCCAGCCGAAACACACTGCTCCGGTACATACGTTCCTCTCCCGTCGACTTTGACGCGATTAGATCAGACGTTAATCGGTTATATGAGAAATTAACTAGTGGGGGAACCAGAGATTTTACTGTGGAGTTAACGGCAAAAATGTTTGATCTACTTATGACGGATCGACTGTATCAAGTCCCCGAACCTGTAATGGGTAGATCCCTGTCTGACACTGTCATCTCCAGGACTCCACAACCAGCACATGGATCACAGCGTCCCTTTTCTGCCGAAGTCCTCTATGTGCTCGTAGAAGACGAAGTAGAAAAGTTTGTCCAAAAGCTTTTACTCTGGGTGGAGAACGACAACCAAGATCAACTGATTGAGGACAATATTTCTGAGGCTGTGGAAGACATCCAGAAAATTATTAAAAGAACAAGGACGCCAACAAAGGAAAAAAGCACAGATTCAGATGGCAGTGGAAGAGAATCTGTTCCATTACCTGTAACAACAAAATCTGGGAGCATTACCCCAGAAAAATGCTCTCAGGCACCTGATCAGACACCAAAATCTGGGAGCATTACCCCTGAGAAATGCTCTCTGGTACCTGATCAGACACCAAAATCTGGGAGCATTACCCCTGAAAAATGCTCTCAGGCACCTGATCAGACACCAAAATCTGGGAGCATTACCCCAGAAAAATGCTCTCTGGTACCTGATCAGACACCAAAATCTGGGAGCATTACCCCAGAAAAATGCTCTCAGGCACCTGATCAGTCACGTCAGACACCAAAATCTGGGAGCATTTCTCCCCAAAAACGCTCTGCCAGTGTTTCAGGCTCACTCAAGGATTCCTCTGACATGTCAGAGATGAGGTCTGTATCAGTGTCATCTTCTGATGCTGAGAAAATTTCCAGTGACCTCGCCCTTATCCTCATGATGAGAGTCATCAGAAAATCAAAACCTGCAACTCAACACTTTTTTGCCAGGGCAGCATGTACTACAAAAGAAGTAGACGCGGTCCTCAAGCGTCTGAGAGATGTGATGCAGCCTGAACTCAGCAGCACAGAGTCTGCCACAAGTCTGATGAATGACAAGAAAAAGTTCATCAAGAAAATGGCCAAATGCCTCATCAAGGAGTTTGGCTCCCCAGACAATGTGTTAAAGGCTGCGATGGCAGATGATGCGTCTTTTGATGAGGCTCTGATAAAGCATCTAAAAATGCTCCTCGGAGTCATCCCCAGTCCTCCCAAAAAGTCCAAAATTTCCAGGTTTTTTTCAGCGTTGGGAAAAACTCTGGGAAAACCCTTTAGGTGGTTCACTAAAGCCAGAGATGATTGAAATGACCATCCTGGCTTTTCCCCGCCGCCCTGCTTCTTTTAACATCTTGAAGCAGAATTTTAGCACCAAATCCAAATTTTAACAACTGTAGTTCACGCCATCTCGTCTCCTTTTTGATTTCCATCCCCCCCAACCGGTCGCAGCGGATGGCCGCCCCTTCTGAGCCCGGTTCCGTCGGAAGTTTCTTCCTCTTAAAGGGAGTTTTTCTTCCCCACAGTCGCCTCGTGCTTGCTCAGAGGGGGATCATTTGATTGTTGGGGTTCTCTGTAGTACTGTAGGGTTTTGACCTTACAGTACAAACAGGGAGGAGACTTTGTGATTTGGTGCTTGATTATGCTAAAAATCTAATTTGGCATAAAATAAAAATTTTAAATAATCAAATTTTTCAATTTTTCCAATATATATATATAATGTTCTGATATAATCCAGACAATACATGAATTAAATTTTTTAAAGGTAACAATTGTCATCTTCAACAAAATGTCAACATTTAACAAATGTGCAGTTGCATGCGAACAGAAAAACATACATTTTGGCAAATATAGCATCCAGGTTATACAATTCTGTACCTTGGGTTTAAATACGAAAATCAAAAATTTCAGCCAATCAGTTCATATTGTCTGACCTTTCCACTGCATAGGCATAAAAATGGTCAGTCCTGATAAGCAGTGTATTTGACAAAGATGCCAAATGAGGTTTCTCACCTCTGTGAACAGAGACTCTCTACATTTTGGACAGGTGAACATTTTACTTGCATCCTTTAATCTGTGCAATCAGCTCCAGTACTTTGGTTTTCCTTTGGGTGGACAGCGGCAGTTCATAGACAAACTCAAAGAAGGTGAGGACGGAGCCAAGTAGTGCTGGATAGGACAAGTTACATACCCAGTACAGTTTGAAAAGCTTATCCAAGCACACGTCAGGCCACCATTCAGAGAAATGGTTACTCTGTCATTCTTAGCAACAATGATGTACTGCCTGGTTGCCCTCTTTAGATCACCGATGCATATCAGCTGGGGTTGGTGTGTTGTGGATGATGCTTCAGGATCACTGCAAAGCGATGCAATACTTGTTCCAGGCTTGGAGATGGGGAAGATAAAGATAGATTTTTAGAGAAGTATTCAGTGAGGTGTAGACAAATGCTTTCCTCAGGTAAATACCGTGAGAACTTTACTGAATACATACCAGTGCAAAATCAACCAAGTGCGTTATAGCTGATTTAAGGCTGCAACGACTGGCGCCAACTGGTGGGAGCAGGTGTGTTAACACACGGCGGGGGTGGGGGTGGGGTGCTCTTGTTTCCAGGGCAGCTACTGATTTGAGCTTCAGAATGATACTGGCTTCCCATTTTCGCAAAAAGAGGTCCACCTTTCCTCCTGTAAGATTGCCAAACTCCAAGTCCAGCTTATGGAAAGAAAAAAAGTGTTTAAGTTTAAAATGAAGCATTAAATACATTAAATCAAAAGTACATTCTGCCCATTTGGTAGCTGTATGGCTAAAATCAAACTTTACAGTATCACATTTCTGTTACCCATTCCACATCAAGCTTACCTACACAGTGAAACATAACAATTTACTTGGAGTGGTATTTGAATACAATCCATTATTCCTTAATTTTAGCTATGATTTGGGTCCCATCAGACCCTGAGAAAAAATTAGGACTTTTTAGCTGATGTTCAACTTTCTAGCAGACAATTTCTTATTTTGTCTGTCTGCGGTTTGTCCTGTAGAGCTTTTTTGCGGAAAATAGTGCTGCTGAAAGCAGAGTTTCATACAGATTTAGGTGATTTTTTGTAGGGTTTTCACTTCCACGAGCAGCACTTTCTGCATTGTCATTTGATGTCTCTACTATTAGATAGTCATTTGGTGGTACGACTAAGATTTTGGACCATGTGAAAAGTGATGCTCATTGTAATCAGTGCCCAGTGAGTAATGATCCAACTCTGAAGTTATAAAACTTTCAAAATATTCACTAGGAGCTCATAAACATACCTCCAAATGTATCGACTCCTGTTACATACTTTGTATGCAAAACACAACTGAGTGGAGAAGGAGTACATAAACCATTACCAGGGAACCAAGCAACTTACCAGACTTGGCATGTCCAACAACCGTGGGTACTCTCCGAATATTCCAGGCTCTGCGACTGGTGTATGTTTCCTCCATGCCTGACATGATAATTGGAAGGTTCTCAGCTGAGGGCCGCAATAACTTGGGTGACCCACTCATCTGTGCTGCTGGTATTCCCATCCTCTCGCCTGAGCTTCTTGTCTTCACCACAGTCATCTGTTACTTTCCGCTTCTTATAACGTCTCTGCCCCTGGTCGAGATTCCGTCTAATGTTGCGCAGTTTAGTCTCTAGGAATCCACAATGAGAGACTGGATCATAATAATGCTCCTTAGTTAGAAAGGACAGAGGTATATGGGTAACAGCTGAGCAATTTTAACTGAGAAAAAAGGCTCTAATAAATAATTAGATAAAGGTTAAATGATACACAGTAAGTGGGAACAAGTGCAATTTACAGTATGTAGTGGAATTTACATTATTAAAATGCTAAATTTACTTACAAATCCTTCCCCCTGTCCTGCCACTCAGGGATGGAAAAGTGGTGATGATGCTTTTTGCTACAGTTAGCTTCTCTGCACTAAGAGGGTAACTGGAAAACAAAGGTAAACTTTTTTACTTCTGTGCACCTCAACATTTTTAAAGGAAAACATTCATTGCAAAATTTTAACAAAGTACAGTAAAGTGCTATACTTACTAACCACACCTCTCCACCAAATCCCCAATGCAAGTCTTCACAAGGAGCTTCCTCAATGGCACCAACAGGTTTCATACTCCTTAAGAATCTGTGGGGCTTTCCTGAGTGACTTCAGGGGTTGACTTTGTTCTTCTGTGGTAATGGTAGACTGTGTAAAGGCAACACCAGACACTTTACCTCTCTGCAATAATCTTCAAAGTTATGACAGCAAATTTCCACAGAGCATAGAAGCACGAGTTTACTCAAAAAGCTGCAGCAGAATTACCTTAATTACCGTGATTATAACGCAATGACTAAAAGAAATTCTGAATAATAAATAAATTGATTTTATCTTCTAGTTGCTATTTGGTGGATAAATCTGATCCTGACTAATAGTTAATAACTGTTAAAACACATTTCATGACTTAGGAAACTGGAGAAATGCAAAGTGTACCTGATTTTGTCTAATCTCCCCAAGAGAGGTTTCCATCGGTGGCCGTCCGGCTGACAGGACGATATGGAATCTATCAAAGTCCTTAATGTCTACCTCACTGTCAACATCAATATATTCCATGAAATCAGTGTTATACTTTAGCAACCTATCAAGCACACAGCCCATGTGCTGAGCTTGGCTTTGACCTATGATGTCTGTGGCACTGCTGACAATAAGAATTTTACAATTTTACAAATTTCTTTCTCATCTATAAAAGTGGTTACAAGGACTTTGACAGATTCTAAGTTGTCATATGTGTGCTGAAAAAATGAAACACATGACTAAATAAGTAAGATAATTTACATGGTCAAGTTGCTGTTGTTTTTTGTTTTTTTTAATAACACTGACTATTACTTCCTCACAAGTTCTGCATAAAAAAGAAACTATATCAGAGCATGTTTCCAGCAAGAAGCCTTAAAAAAGAATGTGCACATAATTTAGTTAATCATACTAGATGCAAAAACTGCTTTAACTGCTTGAAAAAATAATTATCTCTGTCAATATGAGGTATATTTCATGTTAACGTTACTCAGTCTTTATTCCTATTCTGTGCTAGTAAACGAATGGTCGCGGTGATAACTACATTTGCTCTATTCAGAGCTAACGACAATATTGTCATTTTACTCAACACTGCTACGGTTAGGTGCCGACTCTGGCGTTGCTCATAGACAACAAAATGCCTGTCGGAGCCGCTAGCCAACTACCACACTGGTTCTAAGAGCAATTTCTGAATACTCTAATACATAAATAAAGTAAATAGATAAATACATGAATAAAGTAATACATAAAAATACTACCAAAACACATTAACTCTAATGAAGTATGGCACGAAAGCCAAGAACTAATAATAAAATTAAGAGTAGGATATGTTAGCAAGACTGTTACATTAAGGTTAGCTAGGTATAGTTAAGCAGTAATTAACTTAAACTCAAAACTCCTACATAACTCCTATATTTTATATAAATTCACATTCTTCCAGAAACCCGGCATATTTTCAGTACATTAAGATAAACTGGTAAATGATACTTACTGTAAGGTCTGACAACATACTAGGCGACGTAACGTCCATCTTTGCCTCCTTTGTCTCAGTGGCGCGAAAGATAGCGCCCCCTTCCCGCCGCTGGTATGTCATGTTGCTGGGCAGATTTTGTTTCAATTTTCAGCATGTGTATTCTTACTCATTTAATTTCCTACTTTTGCTTCAATTGTATTCACATGTTACGGTCAAAATTAAGCTTGTTATTTGTGGATACTTCTGCTTATAGTATAGCCATAGCCATTAATTGGTATGCCACACATATTGAGAAATAAAAAAATTAATCCTCTTTCAGAATTTTAGTACACCATACACAACTTGGTCCACATTACATTATAAAATGTTTTATTTGTTGAAAGTAATGAGGAAAGGATTATGGAAAACAAACAATAACTAAACATTTTATTTATTCAGTTAATATAGTTATAATACATTGTTAATCTACAGTTTATTTCACTAAACAAAGGGCTAGCATCAAATTACTGAGCTGCTAATTTTAGGTCCTGTTGTTAGATTCTGAAAATAACACACAAAATGTGTTAAACTGTGCAACACATCAAGTGTGTTAAGCGTTTTACACATTTTTTCAATGTTTACACATTTTCTTACACATGTTATGTTAAAATTCACACAAAATGTGTTAATAGTGTAACAACACATTTTTTGTGTCATTTTGTAACACATCCTTTCTAAGAGTGCACATGTCGGCAAAGTTATGTGACATTAGTGATGTTCAGACTTTCAGCATTAACTTGGTTATATATATATATATATATATATATATATATATATATATATATCACAATAATCTGACAATACTATAATATTGGCCATATTATATTTGCTATGCTAGTGCTAGCGGCGCTAACGGCTGCAGACAGGAAGATACTGCCAGCACCGGAAACGTGCTCGTCATCTCCGAGCATGAAGTAAGGAGAGCCTTCAAGAGAGTGAACACCAGGAAAGCAGCAGGACCAGACGGCATCCCAGGTCGTATCCTCAGAGCCTGCGCATACCAGCTAGCTCCTGTGTTCACTGAGATATTCAACATCTCTTTATCTCAGTCGGTGATCCCCACATGCTTCAAAGAGTCCATCATTGTTCCTGTCCCAAAGAAACCCCACCCTGCTTCTCTCAATGACTATCGCCCTGTAGCCCTCACCTCAGTAGTGATGAAGTGCTTTGAACGCCTGGTCAGAGACTTCATCATTTCTTCACTACCAGACACACTGGACCCACTACAGTTCGCTTACCGTCCAAATCGTTCCACAGACGATGCCATCTATCATCTCCTCCACACATCACTTACTCACTTGGACACTAGAAGGGGGAATTATGTTAAAATGCTCTTCATAGACTACAGCTCTGCATTTAATACCATAATTCCCTCCACACTCACCACCAAGCTGGAGCATCTGGGACTCAGCTCATCTATGTGTCAGTGGATCTCCAACTTCCTAACTGGCAGACCACAGGCAGTAAGGATGGGCGGACATGTCTCAGCCTCCACCATTCTCAGCACTGGAGCCCCCCAGGGGTGTGTTCTGAGCCCCCTGCTGTACTCCTTGTACACATATGACTGTGTGGCCACTACCAGCTCCACCACCATCATCAAGTTTGCTGACGACACCGTCGTGGTGGGCCTGATCTCTGACAACAACGAGACGCCCTACCTGAAGGAGATTAGGAATCTGGAGAACTGGTGCCAGAGGAACAACCTCCTTCTAAACGTCAGTAAGACAAAGGAGTTGATAGTGGACTTCAGCACTAAGCAGGAGAGGAACTACCAGACCCCCGTCATCAACGAGTGCCCAGTGGAGAGAGTGGACAGCTTCAAATACCTCGGAGTTCACATCACGCAGGACCTGTCATGGTCCTGTCACATCAACACCGTGGTGAAAAAGGCCTGTCAGCGTCTCTACCACCTCAGACGCTTGAGAGACTTCCGACTGCCCCCCAAGGTGCTCAGGAACTTTTACTCCTGCACCATAGAGAGCATCCTGACGGGAAACATCTTAACCTGGTTCGGGAACAGCACCATGCAGGACAGACGAGCTCTACAGAGGGTTGTGCGTTCAGCTGAGCGCACCATCCGCTCCGAGCTCCCTGACCTGCACTCAATCTACAGCAGGCGGTGCTGGACCAAGGCCAGGAAGATCGTGAAGGACCTCAGCCATCCCAACAACGGACTGTTCTCTCTGTTGAGGTCAGGAAAGAGATTCCGCTCCCTGAAGACCAACACAGAGAGACTGAGGAGGAGCTTCTTCCCGCAGGCGATACGGTCTCTCAATCACACCACCACACAGTACTGACCCACACATATAGTTCTTACACACACACTGGACATTCTGGACATTTGTTTACACTTCATCACTTTAAGCATATTTGCACTGCACAAGACACTGTATAATGTGGATTGCAGCTGCTGTTATTGTGTGTATATATATTTATATTTCTCTTACATTCTTATAAATGTCTATACTTTGTATTTTGTTGTACAGTTATCTTATTTTCAACTTTAATTTATATATTTTATCTTATTCTTTCCCAGTTAAATTTACCCTTCATTCTTTTTGTGTTGTACAGTTATCTCATTCTTAACTTAATTTTTTTATATTTTATTTTATTCCTTCCTGGTTAAATTTACCCTTTTTTTATTTTCATATTTATTTATTTCCTATCTTATTCATAGCCTTTTCTTTTTCTTTAGGTCACGAGCAGTTGTCCAAGCATTTCACTACATATCATACTGTGTATGACTGTGTATGTGACAAATAAAAAATTTGAATTTGAATTTGAATTTGAATTTACACTACCACAGTGAGATGATTTTAGTCTCGTGACCAACATTAGCTAATTGTTATTTACTAACTAATCTTAAATAACTGTTCAGTACAGAAATGAAGCCCAACAATCATGTTTTACAGTCCTGTGGTCTCAGCCTCAGATACTCAACTAATCACAGTGATGTCATGACAAAAATGAATGACCAACAAAACATTTTTCTCCTTCATTTCTGTCAAACAAAGCTGTAACGTTTCTCGCGGTTAGTATCATGGTTGCTAGGCAACCTGAACAGCGCGACGAAGGCTAGACCGTCCCATTTCACAAGCCTTTCACTTCCGCACTTCTCGTACTTATAGTACGCACGTACGTAGAACGCGTAGTGCGCGTACTTCAAGCGTGCGGTCACTCAATTGGGACGCAGCCGCAGTGAATCCTGGGATATGGTGAGCGCGCGGCTTCTATCCGTGTGCTCGTGCGTTCTGTGTGACGTCACTGGCAGATCAAAGGAATTAGCTTCTGCTTCGATCGTCACAGCCACGTCACAGGCAGGGAAAGCCTTAAATAGGGGCTCTCACACAGAAACATTACTGCTCATCTGTTTGCAAATGTTCAACAGTCGGCGTTCTCCCAAACAAGGAAATTATCCAGCGGTTCTCTCAAACCCAGAAAATCTAATGTGCGATACAACCATGTCAACACTCAGTGTAAATGACAATTCAGTCGTGGTCACACCAGACCAGATTTTGCCACCTATCAACAGGTGCTTCGAAAGGCTCTCTGGAGCTCAGTGGAGCGTGATAGAAGGTGGCACATGCGACTCAGGCGTCCGAGCGGTGCTCGCTGATATGATTTGTGAAATCATTCAGATCGCCTCTAGCACAATCCTCAAAAATGCCCTTCCTGTTATTCAGGGTGGCATGACGAAGGAGGATCCGGAGCCTTCAGGTGCGGGGAAAATAAGCCCGTCCCTCGGAGTCTCCATCTCAGCCGCCATCGCCGGCGCTCTTAACGTCCCGGAACAGCGACATGAGAGCGCTGACGAGCTGACACGGATGGTCGAGGAAGAGATCTCCGAAAAGGTCAGCTCAACGGTCAAACTCATTAGAGAAAGCCCCGATCTCCCGCAAGACCCCGCCGTTTATGTCAGCGGCAAATGTAGTAATATTAAAAAGCTGCACCGCATGGTTTGCCACGCTGCCTCGTGCCTTAAAAGGCATGTAGCGCGTAAGCTGCGCTGCCGGTGCGCGTCGAGCGGCTCTGATTCCGGTACAGAAAGTACGGATTCAAAGATGTCCGTGCAATCAGCAATCACAGAGATTTCTGTGATTCTGTCATCAAGCTCAGATGGAGAGATGACAGATAAAGATGTGGACGACTCTAACAGTCAACATCTAACAGAAAAGGACGAAATAAAACGAGCTGCAGGAAGCCAAAGTTTCCGAGCTCCAACCCCAGTAGAAGCGTTTGCAGCTGACATCGTAAATGAGATAACTGGCAACATGGATGTAAGCAGTGAAGAGCACTGTGAGAGGTGTCACTTACCCAAACCTGCCTTTAATGCAGGATTAATTATCAACAAGATGAGAGACTTCTTCTTCAGACTGTTGCCTTTCACCCCTCGCCCCGAGCTCGAACGCAAACAGCGCTTTTTCATGTTTGCGAGAAAACAATTTGAAAAAATGACAAAAGAGCTGAGAAAAGTAATAACGGCAAACAGAAATTTTTTTGTTTGTCTAAAAAACATTTTCAAGTTCCCCAAAGGTGGCACAGTGCCCTCTGATAAAAGCATGGTTTCCAGCCGAAACACACTGCTCCGGTACATACGTTCCTCTCCCGTCGACTTTGACGCGATTAGATCAGACGTTAATGGTTATATGAGAAATTAACTAGTGGGGGAACCAGAGATTTTACTGTGGAGTTAACGGCAAAAATGTTTGATCTACTTATGACGGATCGACTGTATCAAGTCCCCGAACCTGTAATGGGTAGATCCCTGTCTGACACTGTCATCTCCAGGACTCCACAACCAGCACATGGATCACAGCGTCCCTTTTCTGCAGAAGTCCTCTATGTGCTCGTAGAAGACGAAGTAGAAAAGTTTGTCCAAAAGCTTTTACTCTGGGTGGAGAACGACAACCAAGATCAACTGATTGAGGACAATATTTCTGAGGCTGTGGAAGACATCCAGAAAATTATTAAAAGAACAAGGACGCCAACAAAGGAAAAAAGCACAGATTCAGATGGCAGTGGAAGAGAATCTGTTCCATTACCTGTAACAACAAAATCTGGGAGCATTACCCCAGAAAAATGCTCTCAGGCACCTGATCAGACACCAAAATCTGGGAGCATTACCCCTGAGAAATGCTCTCTGGTACCTGATCAGACACCAAAATCTGGGAGCATTACCCCTGAAAAATGCTCTCAGGCACCTGATCAGACACCAAAATCTGGGAGCATTACCCCAGAAAAATGCTCTCTGGTACCTGATCAGACACCAAAATCTGGGAGCATTACCCCTGAAAAATGCTCTCTGGTACCTGATCAGACACCAAAATCTGGGAGCATTACCCCAGAAAAATGCTCTCAGGCACCTGATCAGTCACGTCAGACACCAAAATCTGGGAGCATTTCTCCCCAAAAACGCTCTGCCAGTGTTTCAGGCTCACTCAAGGATTCCTCTGACATGTCAGAGATGAGGTCTGTATCAGTGTCATCTTCTGATGCTGAGAAAATTTCCAGTGACCTCGCCCTTATCCTCATGATGAGAGTCATCAGAAAATCAAAACCTGCAACTCAACACTTTTTTGCCAGGGCAGCATGTACTACAAAAGAAGTAGACGCGGTCCTCAAGCGTCTGAGAGATGTGATGCAGCCTGAACTCAGCAGCACAGAGTCTGCCACAAGTCTGATGAATGACAAGAAAAAGTTCATCAAGAAAATGGCCAAATGCCTCATCAAGGAGTTTGGCTCCCCAGACAATGTGTTAAAGGCTGCGATGGCAGATGATGCGTCTTTTGATGAGGCTCTGATAAAGCATCTAAAAATGCTCCTCGGAGTCATCCCCAGTCCTCCCAAAAAGTCCAAAATTTCCAGGTTTTTTTCAGCGTTGGGAAAAACTCTGGGAAAACCCTTTAGGTGGTTCACTAAAGCCAGAGATGATTGAAATGACCATCCTGGCTTTTCCCCGCCGCCCTGCTTCTTTTAACATCTTGAAGCAGAATTTTAGCACCAAATCCAAATTTTAACAACTGTAGTTCACGCCATCTCGTCTCCTTTTTGATTTCCATCCCCCCCAACCGGTCGCAGCGGATGGCCGCCCCTTCTCAGCCCGGTTCCGTTGGAAGTTTCTTCCTCTTAAAGGGAGTTTTTCTTCCCCACAGTCGCCTCGTGCTTGCTCAGAGGGGGATCATTTGATTGTTGGGGTTCTCTGTAGTACTGTAGGGTTTTGACCTTACAGTACAAACAGGGAGGAGACTTTGTGATTTGGTGCTTGATTATGCTAAAAATCTAATTTGGCATAAAATAAAAATTTTAAATAATCAAAAATACATTCCAACTTTGTTTGTGTTTTTCTTCTGTTGTCAAATATGTAGAAAGTGTTGCACGTGTGATTTTAGTCATTTAGCATCAACATGTAGCCAACATGTGTCTGTTTGTGATCACGCTGCATCTGTTTTTGTCTGATTTGTGTCTTACTTTAGTCAATTTACATCTATTTTGTGGCCCAAATGTGTGGATCCTGTGTGACATTGTTCTGTTTTGTCTTAATGCTTCACTTTGGTTGTTGATGTTTGTGATCATTTTGATTCTAGATGTAGACCTGCCATCTGAAAATTAGCACCTCGCCCACTTGGAGCATTTGTTCTTTAGTCCAGGGGTTAACACATGTTTTCTTTCAAAAAGGGGAAATACCTCGGTTACTTTACTACTGACCAAAGAAATGATGACATATACAGACAACGATGTAAGCTCTGTGTGCAGGCAAATACTGTTTGACACAAATTCAGCTTTTGTTTAAGTGATTTTGTTGATTTATGTTTGTTGCATACCGTTATTTACTGCCCCCTTGTGGTCAGGAGACCTAGAGGGGGTAGTGCCAGTCAGATGTTTGTGGGTGTTTGGACTTTTAAGGCACTTTGAAGAAAGTTAATGTTCACTTTTAGAGAACGACTGGATGGCTCTAGTAACAGTAATTTTAGCGCTCACAGATCCGACAGTGAGCGGTTCCTGTTACTCATGCAGTCTGAGGAAGCAGCGGTTGAAGTGTTTGTGTATTTATTGATTTCTTTTAAGTCACTGTGTATTTGATGTATATTATGGTTTATAAGTCCTGTCAGCCCTGTGCTGAGAGGGCTGTGCTCATCCACCCGTCCTGTTCTAATGAAGCCAAATTTCAGGAACACCTTCTTTAGATCTGTTCAGTTTTATTTAGAGATGGACCAATCCGACATGACGTATGGGAATCGGTCCGATACTGACCTAAATTACTGGATCGGACATCGGAGAGAAATAAAAAAATGTAATCCGATCCATTAAATATAATGAAAGTACCTCACAAAACTTGCGACATGGCGTGACTCGGCTCATAACCGTAGCACGTCGGAGCAGTATGTGTCACGTGATAGAGCGGCTGTAGCGTGCGAGACCTGACGGCGGTCTGGTTGAGCATTTGGAGTTAGGGCGATTTTAGCCCATTTTTGGGGGTGCTGAAGCATTAATGATATATTTTTATGTGGTTCAGCTACAACTCTACTAAAACCTCAGCCAGTAACAGGTCGGCCAACTTTTGGACCGTCCAGTTGTCCGTATGACTGCCGCAGTACGTGCATCACATTTGTGCACTCTCAGTGTCAAAGACTGTGGAGTGAGGAGCTGTAAAGAGAAGCAGATGCTCTGTTTCTAAAAATGTTTGAAGCTTGTTTCAAAGATTCTGTACTGCAGCTTTAAATGTTCTCCAAAAGCACACAGACACTTATCAGTGTTTCTCAAACTTTTTACAGTGTGTACCACCTGATAAAATGTCGAGCTCTCCTAAGGACCACTATGAAAGCATGAAACTCATAAATCTGACAACACAAAATTAATGTCTGCAGTAAAGATTTTTTCATACATTGTATACATACTACCACAGGCAAAGTTGCCTCCATTTTTATAGTTTTAATTAATATTTTGTAATAATTTATTTGTAATAATTTATTCTGTTACCTTTTACTCACTATGAGCATCATTTATTATTCTCCTCCAGTAATTAAGTATATGTTTTTTTTTTTTATTCCAATCCATTCTTCTTTTGCAGCATTTAAATAACCTTTATCAAATCTGATGGTTTTGTTACAGACTTTTCAAAAAAGTGTTTTGCTTTTCTTTCACAAATGTGCGATTAAATTGTGTTCAAATGTACAAAACAGTGATGTCATGTTTTGTGACGAGGACCCAGGCACAGAGAGACTTGATGAATTTAAGAATCTCATGATTTAATAAAGAAATTTGCAGACTTGCACAGAGATGGTAAAATTATGATGAGTGATAATGGAGATGAAGACAACAGACGATGAGGACAGGGAGGAACAGGTTTAAATGCACCAAGGAGGCAGTCAGAGAGAACTCGGGACAACTGGAGACATTTAAGGATGCAGGGACTGACAGAGACAGGGAGGACGTCTCATCGTGATGAGTAAAGTTTATCTTGCCTGGCTGGGCAGCTCTCTGGATGCTCAGCACCCCCAAAGCTCTGATCCTAGAATCGCCCCTGATTTGGAGCCTCGCTACCAACCCGGCATTTCATCTCCGACAAAGTTATCGCAGAGAGTGTGTAAGTGTGTAAGTTCATCTCTGAATGTTTGTAAAGCATTCCCACGTTGAGCTTAACCGATATATGGAGCGACTGCCTCCCCCTCCCTCTCCTGTTGCTGCTTCAATCATGATCAATGATCAGCTGATCAATGATCAGCTGATCGTCTCTCTTCTTTGTTTTTGGCCCACTTTGCGCCTGAAAGAGGAAACCAGCGGCTGAACAACAGCAGCACGTTTAAGCTTGATAAGCTGTTGTTAGAATTTATTTAATATTACTTTCTACACCAGGATCTTTTTCTATGCAGCTGACGTAACTGTGCAGGGGCGGGTCTAGCATGGTTTAGCCAGGGGGGCCGGGTTAAACCATGCGGGGGCACAAAGACATACTTTTCTTTCTTATTCTCATTTAAAATGTCGAGCTTTTAATAAATAATTATCTGAATCTTACAAAGTTTTAATCTGATGTAAAATGTATAGAAGTCCATTACTGTATATATTAACTATTAAGTCTAATATATGTAGCCCTGTCTGCAATTATTCAGGCTTGCAGTATAAAGAAAAAAGTCTACTGTTATAAAAAATGGTTAAAATATAAATAGTTGATAAAAGGTTTAAAAATCACATGCTTTGGTACAAATGTAATTTCATTTACAGTTAAGAGTCCAATAAATAAAAGGGTTTCATGATTTAGAGTTCATTTCCTGTGCAGAATCAATATGTCGGGGTGTAACCTAAACTTATTTACCCATCTAATGTCAGTTATCTTAATGTTGTATTGTCATTGGTTGTTTGTGCTGACGAGCCAGTCAATGTCATTCTTCTCTGTTATGGGGGCGGGACGAGTGGTAAGGTTTGTGTGAATCTGTGGGAGCGGACACAGAAGCTAAGTCCGAAGAGAGATGTCATAAGGCAAACGTGGTGTGGGTTTTACATCTAAGAGTATCATTGAGGTCGACTACCCGTGGTCCTGATATAACTTATTTGTGATCTGCAAGAGGTAAATGAGTCTGTGTGCCTTGACATTTGTACTGTAACTATTCGTTATAGTGGTAAAATGGCGCGATGTGTGATGCTAACTAGCGGCTTGCTAATTAGCGCAGCTTACTGCGTTATGTGCTGTGATGCCATGCTGTATGTTTAGCTCTGTGATTTTCAGTCAAAGCATGCTAATGCTAAATCGTTATGTGATAGCATTTGGTATTGTAGCTCAAGTGTTTTAATATGTTTAGAAGCCGAGGGACGCTCTGAAAGGAGAGGGAGAGAGAGGTTTCTGCCCGGATGGACCCTGCTGTTTTCTCGCCCCTGACTGTCTTCACTACTGGTGAACTAACTGCCCGTTTCTGATTGCCCCACTAACAAACTCATTGGACTCGTGAGTACTAACTGGGACTAAAGTGCACGTATTTTGTTTATGGCTCAGTTTGAGTGAAGCGGCCATCAGTTTTAGGCCTCACCGCACCTGAACTTCGAATCAGGCCTGCAACAAGCACCGTGCGGCAGGTGTAGTGTGGACAGGTTAAAGTGTGTGTGTGTGGGCCCACTGTTACAGATTTGGTTTAAATTGAGAAAAGTGTGTAGTTGTTATTAAAGGTTGAAATTCATCCCTGTTAAAGGTGTGAGCTGTTGTAACTGAAATAACAGTTGGCACATAAGAGAGTTATTTTGTTTTGATAATCTTTTATTTATAATCCATGTAGTCACTTTTACAGTATTTTTGTTTGTTTATTTGAATTCAATTCGTTTTATAAGAGTAACTGTTTATTTTATTCATTTCTTTGCTGTCTAAATAAATACCCTGTGAGGGATTTAATTTGTGTAAAATACAGTTGTGGTGGTCCTTATTAATTCAATTAGAGGGTATCAAGTATCATGATTAGTAGCACTACGAACCCAGGCCCAGTCTCATTGTACTATATACTCTAGCTTTACCATAGCTACGTGGGACCTGGGTTACATATATACTCTGTTAAGCTACTTTTTCCTTTGGGAAGGTACCATCTGTGCAGTCTGCAATTCTGTTGAAGAAAGATGTTGAATCTATTTGATCTATTTAATTTAATCTATTTGAATGCACCGCTGTGTGGACAGGTACTCTGGTCTTAATGTGGAGTTTTATAAAACTGTGAAACAGAAAATATTTGATCTGAATTGATTTTGAAAATGACGTCACACAGCTGTCTCGTCGCTTTCACAGATTTTTCTGTGAACAGATGAGCAGCAGAAGTTTTCAGCATTTTACATTCAGATGTTTCACAAACTGTTGGATTGTCTGTCTGGGATTTCATAGCCAGTCATGTGACTGCTGTCCCGCCAATCAGCTTCACTGTATGTGAGACGTCTTATTGTTTAGCATTAAACTTCATGTTGTCTCAGCCTTTATGATGTGTGTTACTGGCATCAGATTCAAAATAAGAGCATAAAAATGAAGCAACTGAAAGTTCTGACAGGGACAATAAAATATCAATAGACTTTATTGAATAGAGTTTACAATGAAGATGGATGCAGAGCCATGACTGCAGTTTACAGACTCAAACAGCAGCAGAGACATTTCTGAGACAGAAAAATGTATATTTAATATCATAATAGAGCATAAATGCCCGACTCACTGACACATACGGCATATCTACTGTTATATTGCTGGGAGCTCATTTGAAATATAAAGTATGAAGTCAAAAAGCTCAGACATCAGGCTGCTCTGAACACTCAGCTTCACCTTTTTCTCCTCTTGAACTTTCATATGTAGAGACAGGATATCATGAACATTTATATCTGAGACACAGAAGGTCCGCTCACCTGCTCACCTGCAAACTTTAGCTTCACCAATCAGAAGAAACAAAGAAGCATAAAACATCAGACACTCTGTGATCTGAGCTCAGGATAAAGAAGGATGATTTCCAACTGTCAGTCATGCAAAGCTACGCTGTTACAGTCCAGCAGTCAGAGTACAGAGATGGAAATAAGTTGAATTACACAGCAGATCATCTGAGGAACATCAGCCAATAACGTTCAGACTAAACCGACCCACAGTCTTCCTCCTCACAGTAACCGGCTGTCTCCTCCTCTCTGTGGAAAACCTTCCCATCAGGCTGCGTCCTCCACCTCAGCTTCACCTCCTCTCTGATCCCTTGCTCCACCAGCTTCTCCCTCACCTGAAACACAGTTTTCACACATTAACAGAAGCTCCTCATTTATCAGCCGTTGTTTCTGTAGTGAGCAGAAAACGTTGTTCGTGCTGTTTCTGGGGGAAATGAACTAAATGAACTGGCTGGGGATGAAACTGAAGAATTAGGCCTCGTTGCCTGTCATTGGTTCACTTCGTCTCCTCACAGTAATCTGAAATTAAATCTTCAAGTTACCAGTTAAAAAAAGGTTAAATAATACAAATCGTTGGGATTGCATTAAACGAGCCCCGTATCTCTGCAGCTGTGTGCTGTCACGTGTCCCTGAACCTGCACAGACTCACTCTCTATCATTTCACAGTAGTTATAGCGGTCTGTTCCTTGTATCGGGGCCGTGTGACCTCTGACCTGCTGCAGGGTGGATTCTTGCACTGTGGGGTCGTTCAGGTCTGCAGATCCCGCCCTCAGCTGAACCTTCACTGACCTCAGGACTGAAGGTTTGACATCTGCAGAGAAAGAAAAGCCCGATGAGCCCAGGAGGACCAGACTGTGCAGAAACACAGAGGACAGACTCACTCCTAGACCTCTACAGGTCTACCTAAAAAATCAGTCAGACATCTACAGCTCATTCAGAGCTCTGCTGCTCGAGTCCTCACTAAGACCAAAAAAGTGGACCACATCAGTCCAGCTCTGAGGTCTTTACACTGGCTGCCTGTCCGACAGAGGAGAGACTTTAAAGTTCTGATGCTGGTCTATAAAGCTCTGAATGGTTTAGGACCAAAATACATCAGTGACCTCCTGACCCAGTATGAACCTTCCAGATCCCTCAGGTCATCTGGATTTATTTATTTTATTAGAATACCAGACAATGAATGTGTGAGATTATGAAATAAATCAAACATATGAATAACATACCGACACGATGAGACGTCTGTGCAGCTGTGACACTGTCAGAACTCTTCATCTGATATAAATGTCATCCTCGCTCCTCCTCCCACGTCCATCAGAGACTTTGTAAAAGTGGTTTTAGAAAGTAGCCCAGTGTTCATTAAAGTGCATTTGATTAAAGATGCTCAGAGTCGTTAACTGAAGATGACTTATTCAAAGTTATTACAGATGCAAACAGACTGACGTCTGGCAGAACGGGCTGTGAACTGGAGCTAGACGAGGTCACGGGCGTCGAACTATGAAACTAGGACTGAGGTTAAACGCAGTAAACGGGCCGTTCAGTTTCAGGCTTCAGTGTCTGTGAGAGGAAGAACATGCTCCTCCTCCTCCTGACTGGAGGTCAGCGTGTCTGCTGCATCATCAGCAAAGATGGACGCACTTGGAAATGTTTGTGTCTTTATTTGAATCCAAGGCCGAGCTTTGCTTGCTGTGCATGTGTTTGCATGGATACAGCGCTGATTCTCTGCCCGACCACTTCAGTGTTGGTCTTTATAACAAAGGTGACAGACTCAGGTTGTTTGATATAAGCCTGACAACAACCGCAGGAAACAGGAGGAGGACTTCTCCATCTACTGTCTGTCTCATTATTAGTGCTTTATACAGGATGAGAGCTCTTTAAGGACAAACTGCAGCACAGCATGCTTGAGTCTGCGTCCTCACCGCAGTTCGCGGGCCAGATATTTGCTCAACCGTCTGCTCGGTGTTTCCTGAACCGTTTAAGTACGTTTGGCTTCACAGCGACAAACAGACGGAGCTTCGGCAGAAACCTGAACTAACTAACGGACCAAAGAGCGCGTTAAACGCGACCTCACTAACGTCACGTAACTTAGCCGAAGGGTCGCTAAACGTGACTTTTTAAGACTTTTTATTACGCTAACATTTGTTCCGCGGTATATTTGAAGTGAGATAAAAGCCCAGCGCTTACTTTGAAGACGGTATTTCTGCGCTTCACTTCGGCCGCCCGCCATTTTTCTTCAACCATTGACTCGAGAGAGCTGCCCGGCCAGGCAAGATAAACCTGTCTCTGTCAGTCCCTGCATCCTTAAATGTTGTCCCGAGTTCTCTCTGACTGTCACTTTGGTGCATTTAAACCCCTGTTCCTCTCTGTCCTCGTCGTCTGTTGTCTTCGTCTCCGTCATCAGTCATCATAATTTTACCATCTCTGTGCAAGTCTGCAAATTTCTTTATTAAATCATATGATTCTTAAATTCATCAAGTCTCTCTGTGCCTGGGTCCTCGTCACAAAACATGACATCACTGTTTTGTACATTTTAACACAATTTAATCGCACATTTGTGAAAGAAAAGCAAAAAACTTTTTTGAAAAGTCTGTAATAAAACCATCAATCTGATAAAGGTTATTAAAATGCTGCAAAAGAAGAATGGATTGGAATAAAAAAAAAAATACATATCCTAACCTTAATTACTGGGAGAATAATGAATGATGCTCATAGTAAAAACTAAACTGAGTGCATTTTTTGGACAGAGATTAACTTGTATAATGTATACGATGTATAATATAATACAGATACATAAAAAACACTCCCAAAACAGAATTATTACAAAATATTAATTAAAACTATAAAAATGGAGGCAACTTTGCCTGTGGTAGAATGTATACAATGTATGAAAAAATCTTTATTGCAGATGCTAATTTTACTAATTTAATAATGCTAATTTTGTGTTGTCAGATTTATGAGTTTCATGCTCTCATAGTGGTCCTTAGGAGAGCTTGACATTTTTATCAGGTGGTACACACTGTAAAAAGTTTGAGAAACACTGATAATTGTATGTGTGCTTTTGGAAAACATTTAAAGCTGCAGTACAGAATCTTTGAAACAAGCTTAAAACATTTTTAGAATATAAACAGAGCATCTGCTTCTCTTTACAGCTCAAAGGAGCTTGCAAAGAAAAGCGTCTTTACCTCAGCCTTAGAGGGAACATGTTCCCTCTAAGGCTGAAAGGAAAAAGAAGGAACACACACATGTAAAATAATAAATAAATCTTAGTTAAGTCAACAACAGTTGCAAAAGTTGAGAAAACTCAAATCTCTTGCATCATGTTGCCTTGAAATTTTAAGTTTTCTCAACTTTTTCTTTTTTACAGTGTATATATATCATAACAATCTGACAATACTATAATATTGGCCATATTATATTTACATTACCACAGTGAGATGATTTTAGTCTCGTGACCAACATTAGCTAATTGTTATTTACTAACTAATCTTAAATAACTGTTCAGTACAGAAATGAAGCCCAACAATCATGTTTTACAGTCCTGTGGTCTCAGCCTCAGATACTCAACTAATCACAGTGATGTCATGACAAAAATGAATGACCAACAAAACATTTTTCTCCTTCATTTCTGTCAAACAAAGCTGTAACGTTTCTCGTGGTTAGTATCATGGTTGCTAGGCAACCTGAACAGCGCGACGAAGGCTAGACCGTCCCATTTCACAAGCCTCTCACTTCCGCACTTCTCGTACTTATAGTACGCACCGTACGTAGTGCGCGTACTTCAAGCGTGCGGTCTCTTAATTGGGACACAGCCGCAGTGAATCCTGGGATATGGTGAGCGCGCGGCTTCTATCCGTGTGCTCGTGCGTTCTGTGTGACGTCACTGGCAGATCAAAGGAATTAGCTTCTGCTTCGATCGTCACAGCCACGTCACACGCAGGGAAAGCCTTAAATAGGGGCTCTCACACAGAAACATTACTGCTCATCTGTTTGCAAATGTTCAACAGTCGGCGTTCTCCCAAACAAGGAAATTATCCAGCGGTTCTCTCAAACCCAGAAAATCTAATGTGCGATACAACCATGTCAACACTCAGTGTAAATGACAATTCAGTCGTGGTCACACCAGACCAGATTGTGCCACCGATCAACAGGTGCTTCGAAAGGCTCTCTGGAGCTCAGTGGAGCGTGATAGAAGGTGGCACATGCGACTCAGGCGTCCGAGCGGTGCTCGCTGATATGATTTGTGAAATCATTCAGATCGCCTCTAGCACAATCCTCAAAAATGCCCTTCCTGTTATTCAGGGTGGCATGACGAAGGAGGATCCGGAGCCTTCAGGTGCGGGGAAAATAAGCCCGTCCCTCGGAGTCTCCATCTCAGCCGCCATCGCCGGCGCTCTTAACGTCCCGGAACAGCGACATGAGAGTGCTGACGAGCTGACACGGATGGTCAAGGAAGAGATCTCCGAAAAGGTCAGCTCAACGGTCAAACTCATTAGAGAAAGCCCCGATCTCCCGCAAGACCCCGCCGTTTATGTCAGCGGCAAATGTAATAATATTAAAAAGCTGCACCGCATGGTTTGCCACGCTACCTCGTGCCTTAAAAGGCATGTAGCGCGTAAGCTGCGCTGCCGGTGCGCGTCGAGCGGCTCTGATTCCGGTACAGAAAGTACGGATTCAAAGATGTCCGTGCAATCAGCAATCACAGAGATTTCTGTGATTCTGTCATCACGCTCAGATGGAGAGATGACAGATAAAGATGTGGACGACTCTAACAGTCAACATCTAACAGAAAAGGACGAAATAAAACGAGCCGCAGGAAGCCAAAGTTTCCGAGCTCCAACCCCAGTAGAAGCGTTTGCAGCTGACATCGTAAATGAGATAACTGGCAACATGGATGTAAGCAGTGAAGAACACTGTGAGAGGTGTCACTTACCCAAACCTGCCTTTAATGCAGGATTAATTATCAACAAGATGAGAGACTTCTTCTTCAGACTGTTGCCTTTCACCCCTCGCCCCGAGCTCGAACGCAAACAGCGCTTTTCCATGTTTGCGAGAAAACAATTTGCAAAAATGACAAAAGAGCTGAGAAAAGTAATAACGGCAAACAGAAATTTTTTTGTTTGTCTAAAAAACATTTTCAAGTTCCCCAAAGGTGGCACAGTGCCCTCTGATAAAAGCATGGTTTCCAGCCGAAACACACTGCTCCGGTACATACGTTCCTCTCCCGTCGACTTTGACGCGATTAGATCAGACGTTAATCGGTTATATGAGAAATTAACTAGTGGGGGAACCAGAGATTTTACTGTGGAGTTAACGGCAAAAATGTTTGATCTACTTATGACGGATCGACTGTATCAAGTCCCCGAACCTGTAATGGGTAGATCCCTGTCTGACACTGTCATCTCCAGGACTCCACAACCAGCACATGGATCACAGCGTCCCTTTTCTGCCGAAGTCCTCTATGTGCTCGTAGAAGACGAAGTAGAAAAGTTTGTCCAAAAGCTTTTACTCTGGGTGGAGAACGACAACCAAGATCAACTGATTGAGGACAATATTCTGAGGCTGTGGAAGACATCCAGAAAATTATTAAAAGAACAAGGACGCCAACAAAGGAAAAAAGCACGGATTCAGATGGCAGTGGAAGAGAATCTGTTCCATTACCTGTAACAGCAAAATCTGGGAGCATTACCCCAGAAAAATGCTCTCAGGCACCTGATCAGTCACGTCAGACACCAAAGTCTGGGAGCATTTCTCCCCAAAAACGCTCTGCCAGTGTTTCAGGCTCACTCAAGGATTCCTCTGACATGTCAGAGATGAGGTCTGTATCAGTGTCATCTTCTGATGCTGAGAAAATTTCCAGTGACCTCGCCCTTATCCTCATGATGAGAGTCATCAGAAAATCAAAACCTGCAACTCAACACTTTTTTGCCAGGGCAGCATGTACTACAAAAGAAGTAGACGCGGTCCTCAAGCGTCTGAGAGATGTGATGCAGCCTGAACTCAGCAGCACAGAGTCTGCCACAAGTCTGATGAATGACAAGAAAAAGTTCATCAAGAAAATGGCCAAATGCCTCATCAAGGAGTTTGGCTCCCCAGACAATGTGTTAAAGGCTGCGATGGCAGATGATGCGTCTTTTGATGAGGCTCTGATAAAGCATCTAAAAATGCTCCTCGGAGTCATCCCCAGTCCTCCCAAAAAGTCCAAAATTTCCAGGTTTTTTTCAGCGTTGGGAAAAACTCTGCGAAAACCCTTTAGGTGGTTCACTAAAGCCAGAGATGATTGAAATGACCATCCTGGCTTTTCCCCGCCGCCCTGCTTCTTTTAACATCTTGAAGCAGAATTTTAGCACCAAATCCAAATTTTAACAACTGTAGTTCACGCCATCTCGTCTCCTTTTTGATTTCCATCCCCCCCAACCGGTCGCAGCGGATGGCCGCCCCTTCTGAGCCCGGTTCCGTCGGAAGTTTCTTCCTCTTAAAGGGAGTTTTTCTTCCCCACAGTCGCCTCGTGCTTGCTCAGAGGGGGATCATTTGATTGTTGGGGTTCTCTGTAGTACTGTAGGGTTTTGACCTTACAGTACAAACAGGGAGGAGACTTTGTGATTTGGTGCTTGATTATGCTAAAAATCTAATTTGGCATAAAATAAAAATTTTAAATAATCAAATTTTTCAATTTTTCCAATATATATATATAATGTTCTGATATAATCCAGACAATACATGAATTAAATTTTTTAAAGGTAACAATTGTCATCTTCAACAAAATGTCAACATTTAACAAATGTGCAGTTGCATGCGAACAGAAAAACATACATTTTGGCAAATATAGCATCCAGGTTATACAATTCTGTACCTTGGGTTTAAATACGAAAATCAAAAATTTCAGCCAATCAGTTCATATTGTCTGACCTTTCCACTGCATAGGCATAAAAATGGTCAGTCCTGATAAGCAGTGTATTTGACAAAGATGCCAAATGAGGTTTCTCACCTCTGTGAACAGAGACTCTCTACATTTTGGACAGGTGAACATTTTACTTGCATCCTTTAATCTGTGCAATCAGCTCCAGTACTTTGGTTTTCCTTTGGGTGGACAGCGGCAGTTCATAGACAAACTCAAAGGAAGGTGAGGACGGAGCCAAGTGGTGCTGGATAGGACAAGTTACATACCCAGTACAGTTTGAAAAGCTTATCCAAGCACACGTCAGGCCACCATTCAGAGAAATGGTTACTCTGTCATTCTTAGCAACAATGATGTACTGCCTGGTTGCCCTCTTTAGATCACCGATGCATATCAGCTGGGGTTGGTGTGTTGTGGATGATGCTTCAGGATCACTGCAAAGCGATGCAATACTTGTTCCAGGCTTGGAGATGGGGAAGATAAAGATAGATTTTTAGAGAAGTATTCAGTGAGGTGTAGACAAATGCTTTCCTCAGGTAAATACCGTGAGAACTTTACTGAATACATACCAGTGCAAAATCAACCAAGTGCGTTATAGCTGATTTAAGGCTGCAACGACTGGCGCCAACTGGTGGGAGCAGGTGTGTTAACACACGGCGGGGGTGGGGGTGGGGTGCTCTTGTTTCCAGGGCAGCTACTGATTTGAGCTTCAGAATGATACTGGCTTCCCATTTTCGCAAAAAGAGGTCCACCTTTCCTCCTGTAAGATTGCCAAACTCCAAGTCCAGCTTATGGAAAGAAAAAAAGTGTTTAAGTTTAAAATGAAGCATTAAATACATTAAATCAAAAGTACATTCTGCCCATTTGGTAGCTGTATGGCTAAAATCAAACTTTACAGTATCACATTTCTGTTACCCATTCCACATCAAGCTTACCTACACAGTGAAACATAACAATTTACTTGGAGTGGTATTTGAATACAATCCATTATTCCTTAATTTTAGCTATGATTTGGGTCCCATCAGACCCTGAGAAAAAATTAGGACTTTTTAGCTGATGTTCAACTTTCTAGCAGACAATTTCTTATTTTGTCTGTCTGCGGTTTGTCCTGTAGAGCTTTTTTGCGGAAAATAGTGCTGCTGAAAGCAGAGTTTCATACAGATTTAGGTGATTTTTTGTAGGGTTTTCACTTCCACGAGCAGCACTTTCTGCATTGTCATTTGATGTCTCTACTATTAGATAGTCATTTGGTGGTACGACTAAGATTTTGGACCATGTGAAAAGTGATGCTCATTGTAATCAGTGCCCAGTGAGTAATGATCCAACTCTGAAGTTATAAAACTTTCAAAATATTCACTAGGAGCTCATAAACATACCTCCAAATGTATCGACTCCTGTTACATACTTTGTATGCAAAACACAACTGAGTGGAGAAGGAGTACATAAACCATTACCAGGGAACCAAGCAACTTACCAGACTTGGCATGTCCAACAACCGTGGGTACTCTCCGAATATTCCAGGCTCTGAGACTGGTGTATGTTTCCTCCATGCCTGACATGATAATTGGAAGGTTCTCAGCTGAGGGCCGCAATAACTTGGGTGACCCACTCATCTGTGCTGCTGGTATTCCCATCCTCTCGCCTGAGCTTCTTGTCTTCACCACAGTCATCTGTTACTTTCCGCTTCTTATAACATCTCTGCCCCTGGTCGAGATTCCGTCTAATGTTGCGCAGTTTAGTCTCTAGGAATCCACAATGAGAGACTGGATCATAATAATGCTCCTTAGTTAGAAAGGACAGAGGTATATGGGTAACAGCTGAGCAATTTTAACTGAGAAAAAAGGCTCTAATAAATAATTAGATAAAGGTTAAATGATACACAGTAAGTGGGAACAAGTGCAATTTACAGTATGTAGTGGAATTTACATTATTAAAATGCTAAATTTACTTACAAATCCTTCCCCCTGTCCTGCCACTCAGGGATGGAAAAGTGGTGATGATGCTTTTTGCTACAGTTAGCTTCTCTGCACTAAGAGGGTAACTGGAAAACAAAGGTAAACTTTTTTACTTCTGTGCACCTCAACATTTTTAAAGGAAAACATTCATTGCAAAATTTTAACAAAGTACAGTAAAGTGCTATACTTACTAACCACACCTCTCCACCAAATCCCCAATGCAAGTCTTCACAAGGAGCTTCCTCAATGGCACCAACAGGTTTCATACTCCTTAAGAATCTGTGGGGCTTTCCTGAGTGACTTCAGGGGTTGACTTTGTTCTTCTGTGGTAATGGTAGACTGTGTAAAGGCAACACCAGACACTTTACCTCTCTGCAATAATCTTCAAAGTTATGACAGCAAATTTCCACAGAGCATAGAAGCACGAGTTTACTCAAAAAGCTGTAGCAGAATTACCTTAATTACCGTGATTATAACGCAATGACTAAAAGAAATTCTGAATAATAAATAAATTGATTTTATCTTCTAGTTGCTATTTGGTGGATAAATCTGATCCTGACTAATAGTTAATAACTGTTAAAACACATTTCATGACTTAGGAAACTGGAGAAATGCAAAGTGTACCTGATTTTGTCTAATCTCCCCAAGAGAGGTTTCCATCGGTGGCCGTCCGGCTGACAGGACGATATGGAATCTATCAAAGTCCTTAATGTCTACCTCACTGTCAACATCAATATATTCCATGAAATCAGTGTTATACTTTAGCAACCTATCAAGCACACAGCCCATGTGCTGAGCTTGGCTTTGACCTATGATGTCTGTGGCACTGCTGACAATAAGAATTTTACAATTTTACAAATTTCTTTCTCATCTATAAAAGTGGTTACAAGGACTTTGACAGATTCTAAGTTGTCATATGTGTGCTGAAAAAATGAAACACATGACTAAATAAGTAAGATAATTTACATGGTCAAGTTGCTGTTGTTTTTTGTTTTTTTTAATAACACTGACTATTACTTCCTCACAAGTTCTGCATAAAAAAGAAACTATATCAGAGCATGTTTCCAGCAAGAAGCCTTAAAAAAGAATGTGCACATAATTTAGTTAATCATACTAGATGCAAAAACTGCTTTAACTGCTTGAAAAAATAATTATCTCTGTCAATATGAGGTATATTTCATGTTAAAGTTACTCAGTCTTTATTCCTATTCTGTGCTAGTAAACGAATGGTCGCGGTGATAACTACATTTGCTCTATTCAGAGCTAACGACAATATTGTCATTTTACTCAACACTGCTACGGTTAGGTGCCGACTCTGGCGTTGCTCATAGACAACAAAATGCCTGTCGGAGCCGCTAGCCAACTACCACACTGGTTCTAAGAGCAATTTCTGAATACTCTAATACATAAATAAAGTAAATAGATAAATACATGAATAAAGTAATACATAAAAATACTACCAAAACACATTAACTCTAATGAAGTATGGCACGAAAGCCAAGAACTAATAATAAAATTAAGAGTAGGATATGTTAGCAAGACTGTTACATTAAGGTTAGCTAGGTATAGTTAAGCAGTAATTAACTTAAACTCAAAACTCCTACATAACTCCTATATTTTATATAAATTCACATTCTTCCAGAAACCCGGCATATTTTCAGTACATTAAGATAAACTGGTAAATGATACTTACTGTAAGGTCTGACAACATACTAGGCGACGTAACGTCCATCTTTGCCTCCTTTGTCTCAGTGGCGCGAAAGATAGCGCCCCCTTCCCGCCGCTGGTATGTCATGTTGCTGGGCAGATTTTGTTTCAATTTTCAGCATGTGTATTCTTACTCATTTAATTTCCTACTTTTGCTTCAATTGTATTCACATGTTACGGTCAAAATTAAGCTTGTTATTTGTGGATACTTCTGCTTATAGTATAGCCATAGCCATTAATTGGTATGCCACACATATTGAGAAATAAAAAAATTAATCCTCTTTCAGAATTTTAGTACACCATACACAACTTGGTCCACATTACATTATAAAATGTTTTATTTGTTGAAAGTAATGAGGAAAGGATTATGGAAAACAAACAATAACTAAACATTTTATTTATTCAGTTAATATAGTTATAATACATTGTTAATCTACAGTTTATTTCACTAAACAAAGGGCTAGCATCAAATTACTGAGCTGCTAATTTTAGGTCCTGTTGTTAGATTCTGAAAATAACACACAAAATGTGTTAAACTGTGCAACACATCAAGTGTGTTAAGCGTTTTACACATTTTTTCAATGTTTACACATTTTCTTACACATGTTATGTTAAAATTCACACAAAATGTGTTAATAGTGTAACAACACATTTTTTGTGTCATTTTGTAACACATCCTTTCTAAGAGTGCACATGTCGGCAAAGTTATGTGACATTAGTGATGTTCAGACTTTCAGCATTAACTTGGTTATATATATATATATATATATATATATATATATATATCACAATAATCTGACAATACTATAATATTGGCCATATTATATTTACACTACCACAGTGAGATGATTTTAGTCTCGTGACCAACATTAGCTAATTGTTATTTACTAACTAATCTTAAATAACTGTTCAGTACAGAAATGAAGCCCAACAATCATGTTTTACAGTCCTGTGGTCTCAGCCTCAGATACTCAACTAATCACAGTGATGTCATGACAAAAATGAATGACCAACAAAACATTTTTCTCCTTCATTTCTGTCAAACAAAGCTGTAACGTTTCTCGCGGTTAGTATCATGGTTGCTAGGCAACCTGAACAGCGCGACGAAGGCTAGACCGTCCCATTTCACAAGCCTTTCACTTCCGCACTTCTCGTACTTATAGTACGCACGTACGTAGAACGCGTAGTGCGCGTACTTCAAGCGTGCGGTCACTCAATTGGGACGCAGCCGCAGTGAATCCTGGGATATGGTGAGCGCGCGGCTTCTATCCGTGTGCTCGTGCGTTCTGTGTGACGTCACTGGCAGATCAAAGGAATTAGCTTCTGCTTCGATCGTCACAGCCACGTCACAGGCAGGGAAAGCCTTAAATAGGGGCTCTCACACAGAAACATTACTGCTCATCTGTTTGCAAATGTTCAACAGTCGGCGTTCTCCCAAACAAGGAAATTATCCAGCGGTTCTCTCAAACCCAGAAAATCTAATGTGCGATACAACCATGTCAACACTCAGTGTAAATGACAATTCAGTCGTGGTCACACCAGACCAGATTTTGCCACCTATCAACAGGTGCTTCGAAAGGCTCTCTGGAGCTCAGTGGAGCGTGATAGAAGGTGGCACATGCGACTCAGGCGTCCGAGCGGTGCTCGCTGATATGATTTGTGAAATCATTCAGATCGCCTCTAGCACAATCCTCAAAAATGCCCTTCCTGTTATTCAGGGTGGCATGACGAAGGAGGATCCGGAGCCTTCAGGTGCGGGGAAAATAAGCCCGTCCCTCGGAGTCTCCATCTCAGCCGCCATCGCCGGCGCTCTTAACGTCCCGGAACAGCGACATGAGAGCGCTGACGAGCTGACACGGATGGTCGAGGAAGAGATCTCCGAAAAGGTCAGCTCAACGGTCAAACTCATTAGAGAAAGCCCCGATCTCCCGCAAGACCCCGCCGTTTATGTCAGCGGCAAATGTAGTAATATTAAAAAGCTGCACCGCATGGTTTGCCACGCTGCCTCGTGCCTTAAAAGGCATGTAGCGCGTAAGCTGCGCTGCCGGTGCGCGTCGAGCGGCTCTGATTCCGGTACAGAAAGTACGGATTCAAAGATGTCCGTGCAATCAGCAATCACAGAGATTTCTGTGATTCTGTCATCAAGCTCAGGTGGAGAGATGACAGATAAAGATGTGGACGACTCTAACAGTCAACATCTAACAGAAAAGGACGAAATAAAACGAGCTGCAGGAAGCCAAAGTTTCCGAGCTCCAACCCCAGTAGAAGCGTTTGCAGCTGACATCGTAAATGAGATAACTGGCAACATGGATGTAAGCAGTGAAGAGCACTGTGAGAGGTGTCACTTACCCAAACCTGCCTTTAATGCAGGATTAATTATCAACAAGATGAGAGACTTCTTCTTCAGACTGTTGCCTTTCACCCCTCGCCCCGAGCTCGAACGCAAACAGCGCTTTTTCATGTTTGCGAGAAAACAATTTGAAAAAATGACAAAAGAGCTGAGAAAAGTAATAACGGCAAACAGAAATTTTTTTGTTTGTCTAAAAAACATTTTCAAGTTCCCCAAAGGTGGCACAGTGCCCTCTGATAAAAGCATGGTTTCCAGCCGAAACACACTGCTCCGGTACATACGTTCCTCTCCCGTCGACTTTGACGCGATTAGATCAGACGTTAATCGGTTATATGAGAAATTAACTAGTGGGGGAACCAGAGATTTTACTGTGGAGTTAACGGCAAAAATGTTTGATCTACTTATGACGGATCGACTGTATCAAGTCCCCGAACCTGTAATGGGTAGATCCCTGTCTGACACTGTCATCTCCAGGACTCCACAACCAGCACATGGATCACAGCGTCCCTTTTCTGCAGAAGTCCTCTATGTGCTCGTAGAAGACGAAGTAGAAAAGTTTGTCCAAAAGCTTTTACTCTGGGTGGAGAACGACAACCAAGATCAACTGATTGAGGACAATATTTCTGAGGCTGTGGAAGACATCCAGAAAATTATTAAAAGAACAAGGACGCCAACAAAGGAAAAAAGCACAGATTCAGATGGCAGTGGAAGAGAATCTGTTCCATTACCTGTAACAACAAAATCTGGGAGCATTACCCCAGAAAAATGCTCTCAGGCACCTGATCAGACACCAAAATCTGGGAGCATTACCCCAGAAAAATGCTCTCAGGCACCTGATCAGACACCAAAATCTGGGAGCATTACCCCAGAAAAATGCTCTCAGGCACCTGATCAGTCACGTCAGACACCAAAATCTGGGAGCATTACCCCTGAAAAATGCTCTCTGGTACCTGATCAGACACCAAAATCTGGGAGCATTACCCCAGAAAAATGCTCTCAGGCACCTGATCAGTCACGTCAGACACCAAAATCTGGGAGCATTTCTCCCCAAAAACGCTCTGCCAGTGTTTCAGGCTCACTCAAGGATTCCTCTGACATGTCAGAGATGAGGTCTGTATCAGTGTCATCTTCTGATGCTGAGAAAATTTCCAGTGACCTCGCCCTTATCCTCATGATGAGAGTCATCAGAAAATCAAAACCTGCAACTCAACACTTTTTTGCCAGGGCAGCATGTACTACAAAAGAAGTAGACGCGGTCCTCAAGCGTCTGAGAGATGTGATGCAGCCTGAACTCAGCAGCACAGAGTCTGCCACAAGTCTGATGAATGACAAGAAAAAGTTCATCAAGAAAATGGCCAAATGCCTCATCAAGGAGTTTGGCTCCCCAGACAATGTGTTAAAGGCTGCGATGGCAGATGATGCGTCTTTTGATGAGGCTCTGATAAAGCATCTAAAAATGCTCCTCGGAGTCATCCCCAGTCCTCCCAAAAAGTCCAAAATTTCCAGGTTTTTTTCAGCGTTGGGAAAAACTCTGGGAAAACCCTTTAGGTGGTTCACTAAAGCCAGAGATGATTGAAATGACCATCCTGGCTTTTCCCCGCCGCCCTGCTTCTTTTAACATCTTGAAGCAGAATTTTAGCACCAAATCCAAATTCTAACAACTGTAGTTCACGCCATCTCGTCTCCTTTTTGATTTCCATCCCCCCAACCGGTCGCAGCGGATGGCCGCCCCTTCTCAGCCCGGTTCCGTCGGAAGTTTCTTCCTCTTAAAGGGAGTTTTTCTTCCCCACAGTCGCCTCGTGCTTGCTCAGAGGGGGATCATTTGATTGTTGGGGTTCTCTGTAGTACTGTAGGGTTTTGACCTTACAGTACAAACAGGGAGGAGACTTTGTGATTTGGTGCTTGATTATGCTAAAAATCTAATTTGGCATAAAATAAAAATTTTAAATAATCAAAAATACATTCCAACTTTGTTTGTGTTTTTCTTCTGTTGTCAAATATGTAGAAAGTGTTGCACGTGTGATTTTAGTCATGTAGCATCAACATGTAGCCAACATGTGTCTGTTTGTGATCACGCTGCATCTGTTTTTGTCTGATTTGTGTCTTACTTTAGTCAATTTACATCTATTTTGTGGCCCAAATGTGTGGATCCTGTGTGACATTGTTCTGTTTTGTCTTAATGCTTCACTTTGGTTGTTGATGTTTGTGATCATTTTGATTCTAGATGTAGACCTGCCATCTGAAAATTAGCACCTCGCCCACTTGGAGCATTTGTTCTTTAGTCCAGGGGTTAACACATGTTTTCTTTCAAAAAGGGGAAATACCTCGGTTACTTTACTACTGACCAAAGAAATGATGACATATACAGACAACGATGTAAGCTCTGTGTGCAGGCAAATACTGTTTGACACAAATTCAGCTTTTGTTTAAGTGATTTTGTTGATTTATGTTTGTTGCATACCGTTATTTACTGCCCCCTTGTGGTCAGGAGACCTAGAGGGGGTAGTGCCAGTCAGATGTTTGTGGGTGTTTGGACTTTTAAGGCACTTTGAAGAAAGTTAATGTTCACTTTTAGAGAACGACTGGATGGCTCTAGTAACAGTAATTTTAGCGCTCACAGATCCGACAGTGAGCGGTTCCTGTTACTCATGCAGTCTGAGGAAGCAGCGGTTGAAGTGTTTGTGTATTTATTGATTTCTTTTAAGTCACTGTGTATTTGATGTATATTATGGTTTATAAGTCCTGTCAGCCCTGTGCTGAGAGGGCTGTGCTCATCCACCCGTCCTGTTCTAATGAAGCCAAATTTCAGGAACACCTTCTTTAGATCTGTTCAGTTTTATTTAGAGATGGACCGATCCGACATGACGTATGGGAATCGGTCCGATACTGACCTAAATTACTGGATCGGACATCGGAGAGAAATAAAAAAATGTAATCCGATCCATTAAATATAATGAAAGTACCTCACAAAACTTGCGACATGGCGTGACTCGGCTCATAACCGTAGCACGTCGGAGCAGTATGTGTCACGTGATAGAGCGGCTGTAGCGTGCGAGACCTGACGGCGGTCTGGTTGAGCATTTGGAGTTAGGGCGATTTTAGCCCATTTTTGGGGGTGCTGAAGCATTAATGATATATTTTTATGTGGTTCAGCTACAACTCTACTAAAACCTCAGCCAGTAACAGGTCGGCCAACTTTTGGACCGTCCAGTTGTCCGTATGACTGCCGCAGTACGTGCATCACATTTGTGCACTCTCAGTGTCAAAGACTGTGGAGTGAGGAGCTGTAAAGAGAAGCAGATGCTCTGTTTCTAAAAATGTTTGAAGCTTGTTTCAAAGATTCTGTACTGCAGCTTTAAATGTTCTCCAAAAGCACACAGACACTTATCAGTGTTTCTCAAACTTTTTACAGTGTGTACCACCTGATAAAATGTCGAGCTCTCCTAAGGACCACTATGAAAGCATGAAACTCATAAATCTGACAACACAAAATTAATGTCTGCAGTAAAGATTTTTTCATACATTGTATACATACTACCACAGGCAAAGTTGCCTCCATTTTTATAGTTTTAATTAATATTTTGTAATAATTTATTTGTAATAATTTATTCTGTTACCTTTTACTCACTATGAGCATCATTTATTATTCTCCTCCAGTAATTAAGTATATGTTTTTTTTTTTTATTCCAATCCATTCTTCTTTTGCAGCATTTAAATAACCTTTATCAAATCTGATGGTTTTGTTACAGACTTTTCAAAAAAGTGTTTTGCTTTTCTTTCACAAATGTGCGATTAAATTGTGTTCAAATGTACAAAACAGTGATGTCATGTTTTGTGACGAGGACCCAGGCACAGAGAGACTTGATGAATTTAAGAATCTCATGATTTAATAAAGAAATTTGCAGACTTGCACAGAGATGGTAAAATTATGATGAGTGATAATGGAGATGAAGACAACAGACGATGAGGACAGGGAGGAACAGGTTTAAATGCACCAAGGAGACAGTCAGAGAGAACTCGGGACAACTGGAGACATTTAAGGATGCAGGGACTGACAGAGACAGGGAGGACGTCTCATCGTGATGAGTAAAGTTTATCTTGCCTGGCTGGGCAGCTCTCTGGATGCTCAGCACCCCCAAAGCTCTGATCCTAGAATCGCCCCTGATTTGGAGCCTCGCTACCAACCCGGCATTTCATCTCCGACAAAGTTATCGCAGAGAGTGTGTAAGTGTGTAAGTTCATCTCTGAATGTTTGTAAAGCATTCCCACGTTGAGCTTAACCGATATATGGAGCGACTGCCTCCCCCTCCCTCTCCTGTTGCTGCTTCAATCATGATCAATGATCAGCTGATCAATGATCAGCTGATCGTCTCTCTTCTTTGTTTTTGGCCCACTTTGCGCCTGAAAGAGGAAACCAGCGGCTGAACAACAGCAGCACGTTTAAGCTTGATAAGCTGTTGTTAGAATTTATTTAATATTACTTTCTACACCAGGATCTTTTTCTATGCAGCTGACGTAACTGTGCAGGGGCGGGTCTAGCATGGTTTAGCCAGGGGGGCCGGGTTAAACCATGCGGGGGCACAAAGACATACTTTTCTTTCTTATTCTCATTTAAAATGTCGAGCTTTTAATAAATAATTATCTGAATCTTACAAAGTTTTAATCTGATGTAAAATGTATAGAAGTCCATTACTGTATATATTAACTATTAAGTCTAATATATGTAGCCCTGTCTGCAATTATTCAGGCTTGCAGTATAAAGAAAAAAGTCTACTGTTATAAAAAATGGTTAAAATATAAATAGTTGATAAAAGGTTTAAAAATCACATGCTTTGGTACAAATGTAATTTCATTTACAGTTAAGAGTCCAATAAATAAAAGGGTTTCATGATTTAGAGTTCATTTCCTGTGCAGAATCAATATGTCGGGGTGTAACCTAAACTTATTTACCCATCTAATGTCAGTTATCTTAATGTTGTATTGTCATTGGTTGTTTGTGCTGACGAGCCAGTCAATGTCATTCTTCTCTGTTATGGGGGCGGGACGAGTGGTAAGGTTTGTGTGAATCTGTGGGAGCGGACACAGAAGCTAAGTCCGAAGAGAGATGTCGTAAGGCAAACGTGGTGTGGGTTTTACATCTAAGAGTATCATTGAGGTCGACTACCCGTGGTCCTGATATAACTTATTTGTGATCTGCAAGAGGTAAATGAGTCTGTGTGCCTTGACATTTGTACTGTAACTATTCGTTATAGTGGTAAAATGGCGCGATGTGTGATGCTAACTAGCGGCTTGCTAATTAGCGCAGCTTACTGCGTTATGTGCTGTGATGCCATGCTGTATGTTTAGCTCTGTGATTTTCAGTCAAAGCATGCTAATGCTAAATCGTTATGTGATAGCATTTGGTATTGTAGCTCAAGTGTTTTAATATGTTTAGAAGCCGAGGGACGCTCTGAAAGGAGAGGGAGAGAGAGGTTTCTGCCCGGATGGACCCTGCTGTTTTCTCGCCCCTGACTGTCTTCACTACTGGTGAACTAACTGCCCGTTTCTGATTGCCCCACTAACAAACTCATTGGACTCGTGAGTACTAACTGGAACTAAAGTGCACGTATTTTGTTTATGGCTCAGTTTGAGTGAAGCGGCCATCAGTTTTAGGCCTCACCGCACCTGAACTTCGAATCAGGCCTGCAACAAGCACCGTGCGGCAGGTGTAGTGTGGACAGGTTAAAGTGTGTGTGTGTGGGCCCACTGTTACAGATTTGGTTTAAATTGAGAAAAGTGTGTAGTTGTAATCAAAGTTGTTATTAAAGGTTGAAATTTATCCCTGTTAAAGGTGTGAGCTGTTGTAACTGAAATAACAGTTGGCACATAAGAGAGTTATTTTGTTTTGATAATCTTTTATTTATAATCCATGTAGTCACTTCTACAGTATTTTTGTTTGTTTATTTGAATTCAATTCGTTTTATAAGAGTAACTGTTTATTTTATTCATTTCTTTGCTGTCTAAATAAATACCCTGTGAGGGATTTAATTTGTGTAAAATACAGTTGTGGTGGTCCTTATTAATTCAATTAGAGGGTATCAAGTATCATGATTAGTAGCACTACGAACCCATGCCCAGTCTCATTGTACTATATACTCTAGCTTTACCATAGCTACGTGGGACCTGGGTTACATATATATTCTGTTAAGCTACTTTTTCCTTTGGGAAGGTACCATCTGTGCAGTCTGCAATTCTGTTGAAGAAAGATGTTGAATCTATTTGATCTATTTAATTTAATCTATTTGAATGCACCGCTGTGTGGACAGGTACTCTGGTCTTAATGTGGAGTTTTATAAAACTGTGAAACAGAAAATATTTGATCTGAATTGATTTTGAAAATGACGTCACACAGCTGTCTCGTTGCTTTCACAGATTTTTCTGTGAACAGATGAGCAGCAGAAGTTTTCAGCATTTTACATTCAGATGTTTCACAAACTGTTGGATTGTCTGTCTGGGATTTCATAGCCAGTCATGTGACTGCTGTCCCGCCAATCAGCTTCACTGTATGTGAGACGTCTTATTGTTTAGCATTAAACTTCATGTTGTCTCAGCCTTTATGATGTGTGTTACTGGCATCAGATTCAAAATAAGAGCATAAAAATGAAGCAACTGAAAGTTCTGACAGGGACAATAAAATATCAATAGACTTTATTGAATAGAGTTTACAATGAAGATGGATGCAGAGCCATGACTGTAGTTTACAGACTCAAACAGCAGCAGAGACATTTCTGAGACAGAAAAATGTATATTTAATATCATAATAGAGCATAAATGCCCGACTCACTGACATATACGGCATATCTACTGTTATATTGCTGGGAGCTCATTTGAAATATAAAGTATGAAGTCAAAAAGCTCAGACATCAGGCTGCTCTGAACACTCAGCTTCACCTTTTTCTCCTCTTGAACTTTCATATGTAGAGACAGGATATCATGAACATTTATATCTGAGACACAGAAGGTCCGCTCACCTGCTCACCTGCAAACTTTAGCTTCACCAATCAGAAGAAACAAAGAAGCATAAAACATCAGACACTCTGTGATCTGAGCTCAGGATAAAGAAGGATGATTTCCAACTGTCAGTCATGCAAAGCTACGCTGTTACAGTCCAGCAGTCAGAGTACAGAGATGGAAATAAGTTGAATTACACAGCAGATCATCTGAGGAACATCAGCCAATAACGTTCAGACTAAACCGACCCACAGTCTTCCTCCTCACAGTAACCGGCTGTCTCCTCCTCTCTGTGGAAAACCTTCCCATCAGGCTGCGTCCTCCACCTCAGCTTCACCTCCTCTCTGATCCCTTGCTCCACCAGCTTCTCCCTCACCTGAAACACAGTTTTCACACATTAACAGAAGCTCCTCATTTATCAGCCGTTGTTTCTGTAGTGAGCAGAAAACGTTGTTCGTGCTGTTTCTGGGGGAAATGAACTAAATGAACTGGCTGGGGATGAAACTGAAGAATTAGGCCTCGTTGCCTGTCATTGGTTCACTTCGTCTCCTCACAGTAATCTGAAATTAAATCTTCAAGTTACCAGTTAAAAAAAGGTTAAATAATACAAATGGTTGGGATTGCATTAAACGAGCCCCGTATCTCTGCAGCTGTGTGCTGTCACGTGTCCCTGAACCTGCACAGACTCACTCTCTATCATTTCACAGTAGTTATAGCGGTCTGTTCCTTGTATCGGGGCCGTGTGACCTCTGACCTGCTGCAGGGTGGATTCTTGCACTGTGGGGTCGTTCAGGTCTGCAGATCCCGCCCTCAGCTGAACCTTCACTGACCTCAGGACTGAAGGTTTGACATCTGCAGAGAAAGAAAAGCCAGATGAGCCCAGGAGGACCAGACTGTGCAGAAACACAGAGGACAGACTCACTCCTAGACCTCTACAGGTCTACCTAAAAAATCAGACATCTGCAGCTCATTCAGAGCTCTGCTGCTCGAGTCCTCACTAAGACCAAAAAAGTGGACCACATCAGTCCAGCTCTGAGGTCTTTACACTGGCTGCCTGTCCGTCAGAGGAGAGACTTTAAAGTTCTGATGCTGGTCTATAAAGCTCTGAATGGTTTAGGACCAAAATACATCAGTGACCTCCTGACCCAGTATGAACCTTCCAGATCCCTCAGGTCATCTGGATTTATTTATTTTATTAGAATACCAGACAATGAATGTGTGAGATTATGAAATAAATCAAACATATGCATAACATACCGACACGATGAGACGTCTGTGCAGCTGTGACACAGTCAGAACTCTTCATCTGATATAAATGTCATCCTCGCTCCTCCTCCCACGTCCATCAGAGACTTTGTAAAAGTGGTTTTAGAAAGCAGCCCAGTGTTCATTAAAGTGCATTTGATTAAAGATGCTCAGAGTCGTTAACTGAAGATGACTTATTCAAAGTTATTACAGATGCAAACAGACTGACGTCTGGCAGAACGGGCTGTGAACTGGAGCTAGACGAGGTCACGGGCGTCGAACTATGAAACTAGGACTGAGGTTAAACGCAGTAAACGGGCCGTTCAGTTTCAGGCTTCAGTGTCTGTGAGAGGAAGAACATGCTCCTCCTCCTCCTGACTGGAGGTCAGCGTGTCTGCTGCATCATCAGCAAAGATGGATGCACTTGGAAATGTTTGTGTCTTTATTTGAATCCAAGGCCGAGGTTTGCTTGCTGTGCATGTGTTTGCATGGATACAGCGCTGATTCTCTGCCCGACCACTTCAGTGTTGGTCTTTATAACAAAGGTGACAGACTCAGGTTGTTTGATATAAGCCTGACAACAACCGCAGGAAACAGGAGGAGGACTTCTCCATCTACTGTCTGTCTCATTATTAGTGCTTTATACAGGATGAGAGCTCTTTAAGGACAAACTGCAGCACAGCATGCTTGAGTCTGCGTCCTCACCGCAGTTCGCGGGCCAGATATTTGCTCAACCGTCTGCTCGGTGTTTCCTGAACCGTTTAAGTACGTTTGGCTTCACAGCGACAAACAGACGGAGCTTCGGCAGAAACCTGAACTAACTAACGGACCAAAGAGCGCGTTAAACGCGACCTCACTAACGTCACGTAACTTAGCCGAAGGGTCGCTAAACGTGACTTTTTAAGACTTTTTATTACGCTAACATTTGTTCCGCGGTATATTTGAAGTGAGATAAAAGCCCAGCGCTTACTTTGAAGACGGTATTTCTGCGCTTCACTTCGGCCGCCCGCCATTTTTCTTCAACCGTTGACTCGAGAGAGCTGCCCGGCCAGGCAAGATAAACCTGTCTCTGTCAGTCCCTGCATCCTTAAATGTTGTCCCGAGTTCTCTCTGACTGTCACTTTGGTGCATTTAAACCCCTGTTCCTCTCTGTCCTCGTCGTCTGTTGTCTTCGTCTCCGTCATCAGTCATCATAATTTTACCATCTCTGTGCAAGTCTGCAAATTTCTTTATTAAATCATATGATTCTTAAATTCATCAAGTCTCTCTGTGCCTGGGTCCTCGTCACAAAACATGACATCACTGTTTTGTACATTTTAACACAATTTAATCGCACATTTGTGAAAGAAAAGCAAAAAACTTTTTTGAAAAGTCTGTAATAAAACCATCAATCTGATAAAGGTTATTAAAATGCTGCAAAAGAAGAATGGATTGGAATAAAAAAAAAAATACATATCCTAACCTTAATTACTGGGAGAATAATGAATGATGCTCATAGTAAAAACTAAACTGAGTGCATTTTTTGGACAGAGATTAACTTGTATAATGTATACGATGTATAATATAATACAGATACATAAAAAACACTCCCAAAACAGAATTATTACAAAATATTAATTAAAACTATAAAAATGGAGGCAACTTTGCCTGTGGTAGAATGTATACAATGTATGAAAAAATCTTTATTGCAGATGCTAATTTTACTAATTTAATAATGCTAATTTTGTGTTGTCAGATTTATGAGTTTCATGCTCTCATAGTGGTCCTTAGGAGAGCTTGACATTTTTATCAGGTGGTACACACTGTAAAAAGTTTGAGAAACACTGATAATTGTGTGTGTGCTTTTGGAAAACATTTAAAGCTGCAGTACAGAATCTTTGAAACAAGCTTAAAACATTTTTAGAATATAAACAGAGCATCTGCTTCTCTTTACAGCTCAAAGGAGCTTGCAAAGAAAAGCGTCTTTACCTCAGCCTTAGAGGGAACATGTTCCCTCTAAGGCTGAAAGGAAAAAGAAGGAACACACACATGTAAAATAATAAATAAATCTTAGTTAAGTCAACAACAGTTGCAAAAGTTGAGAAAACTCAAATCTCTTGCATCATGTTGCCTTGAAATTTTAAGTTTTCTCAACTTTTTCTTTTTTACAGTGTATATATATCATAACAATCTGACAATACTATAATATTGGCCATATTATATTTACATTACCACAGTGAGATGATTTTAGTCTCGTGACCAACATTAGCTAATTGTTATTTACTAACTAATCTTAAATAACTGTTCAGTACAGAAATGAAGCCCAACAATCATGTTTTACAGTCCTGTGGTCTCAGCCTCAGATACTCAACTAATCACAGTGATGTCATGACAAAAATGAATGACCAACAAAACATTTTTCTCCTTCATTTCTGTCAAACAAAGCTGTAACGTTTCTCGTGGTTAGTATCATGGTTGCTAGGCAACCTGAACAGCGCGACGAAGGCTAGACCGTCCCATTTCACAAGCCTCTCACTTCCGCACTTCTCGTACTTATAGTACGCACGTACGTAGTACGCGTAGTGCGCGTACTTCAAGCGTGCGGTCTCTTAATTGGGACGCAGCCGCAGTGAATCCTGGGATATGGTGAGCGCGCGGCTTCTATCCGTGTGCTCGTGCGTTCTGTGTGACGTCACTGGCAGATCAAAGGAATTAGCTTCTGCTTCGATCGTCACAGCCACGTCACAGGCAGGGAAAGCCTTAAATAGGGGCTCTCACACAGAAACATTACTGCTCATCTGTTTGCAAATGTTCAACAGTCGGCGTTCTCCCAAACAAGGAAATTATCCAGCGGTTCTCTCAAACCCAGAAAATCTAATGTGCGATACAACCATGTCAACACTCAGTGTAAATGACAATTCAGTCGTGGTCACACCAGACCAGATTTTGCCACCTATCAACAGGTGCTTCGAAAGGCTCTCTGGAGCTCAGTGGAGCGTGATAGAAGGTGGCACATGCGACTCAGGCGTCCGAGCGGTGCTCGCTGATATGATTTGTGAAATCATTCAGATCGCCTCTAGCACAATCCTCAAAAATGCCCTTCCTGTTATTCAGGGTGGCATGACGAAGGAGGATCCGGAGCCTTCAGGTGCGGGGAAAATAAGCCCGTCCCTCGGAGTCTCCATCTCAGCCGCCATCGCCGGCGCTCTTAACGTCCCGGAACAGCGACATGAGAGCGCTGACGAGCTGACACGGATGGTCAAGGAAGAGATCTCCGAAAAGGTCAGCTCAACGGTCAAACTCATTAGAGAAAGCCCCGATCTCCCGCAAGACCCCGCCGTTTATGTCAGCGGCAAATGTAGTAATATTAAAAAGCTGCACCGCATGGTTTGCCACGCTGCCTCGTGCCTTAAAAGGCATGTAGCGCGTAAGCTGCGCTGCCGGTGCGCGTCGAGCGGCTCTGATTCCGGTACAGAAAGTACGGATTCAAAGATGTCCGTGCAATCAGCAATCACAGAGATTTCTGTGATTCTGTCATCAAGCTCAGATGGAGAGATGACAGATAAAGATGTGGACGACTCTAACAGTCAACATCTAACAGAAAAGGACGAAATAAAACGAGCTGCAGGAAGCCAAAGTTTCCGAGCTCCAACCCCAGTAGAAGCGTTTGCAGCTGACATCGTAAATGAGATAACTGGCAACATGGATGTAAGCAGTGAAGAGCACTGTGAGAGGTGTCACTTACCCAAACCTGCATTTAATGCAGGATTAATTATCAACAAGATGAGAGACTTCTTCTTCAGACTGTTGCCTTTCACCCCTCGCCCCGAGCTCGAACGCAAACAGCGCTTTTCCATGTTTGCGAGAAAACAATTTGCAAAAATGACAAAAGAGCTGAGAAAAGTAATAACGGCAAAAAGAAATTTTTTTGTTTGTCTAAAAAACATTTTCAAGTTCCCCAAAGGTGGCACAGTGCCCTCTGATAAAAGCATGGTTTCCAGCCGAAACACACTGCTCCGGTACATACGTTCCTCTCCCGTCGACTTTGACGCGATTAGATCAGACGTTAATCGGTTATATGAGAAATTAACTAGTGGGGGAACCAGAGATTTTACTGTGGAGTTAACGGCAAAAATGTTTGATCTACTTATGACGGATCGACTGTATCAAGTCCCCGAACCTGTAATGGGTAGATCCCTGTCTGACACTGTCATCTCCAGGACTCCACAACCAGCACATGGATCACAGCGTCCCTTTTCTGCCGAAGTCCTCTATGTGCTCGTAGAAGACGAAGTAGAAAAGTTTGTCCAAAAGCTTTTACTCTGGGTGGAGAACGACAACCAAGATCAACTGATTGAGGACAATATTCTGAGGCTGTGGAAGACATCCAGAAAATTATTAAAAGAACAAGGACACCAACAAAGGAAAAAAGCACGGATTCAGATGGCAGTGGAAGAGAATCTGTTCCATTACCTGTAACAGCAAAATCTGGGAGCATTACCCCAGAAAAATGCTCTCTGGAACCTGATCAGTCACGTCAGACACCAAAGTCTGGGAGCATTTCTCCCCAAAAACGCTCTGCCAGTGTTTCAGGCTCACTCAAGGATTCCTCTGACGTGTCAGAGATGAGGTCTGTATCAGTGTCATCTTCTGATGCTGAGAAAATTTCCAGTGACCTCGCCCTTATCCTCATGATGAGAGTCATCAGAAAATCAAAACCTGCAACTCAACACTTTTTTGCCAGGGCAGCATGTACTACAAAAGAAGTAGACGCGGTCCTCAAGCGTCTGAGAGATGTGATGCAGCCTGAACTCAGCAGCACAGAGTCTGCCACAAGTCTGATGAATGACAAGAAAAAGTTCATCAAGAAAATGGCCAAATGCCTCATCAAGGAGTTTGGCTCCCCAGACAATGTGTTAAAGGCTGCGATGGCAGATGATGCGTCTTTTGATGAGGCTCTGATAAAGCATCTAAAAATGCACCTCGGAGTCATCCCCAGTCCTCCCAAAAAGTCCAAAATTTCCAGGTTTTTTTCAGCGTTGGGAAAAACTCTGCGAAAACCCTTTAGGTGGTTCACTAAAGCCAGAGATGATTGAAATGACCATCCTGGCTTTTCCCCGCCGCCCTGCTTCTTTTAACATCTTGAAGCAGAATTTTAGCACCAAATCCAAATTTTAACAACTGTAGTTCACGCCATCTCGTCTCCTTTTTGATTTCCATCCCCCCCAACCGGTCGCAGCGGATGGCCGCCCCTTCTGAGCCCGGTTCCGTCGGAAGTTTCTTCCTCTTAAAGGGAGTTTTTCTTCCCCACAGTCGCCTCGTGCTTGCTCAGAGGGGGATCATTTGATTGTTGGGGTTCTCTGTAGTACTGTAGGGTTTTGACCTTACAGTACAAACAGGGAGGAGACTTTGTGATTTGGTGCTTGATTATGCTAAAAATCTAATTTGGCATAAAATAAAAATTTTAAATAATCAAATTTTTCAATTTTTCCTATATATATATAATGTTCTGATATAATCCAGACAATACATGAATTAAATTTTTTAAAGGTAACAATTGTCATCTTCAACAAAATGTCAACATTTAACAAATGTGCAGTTGCATGCGAACAGAAAAACATACATTTTGGCAAATATAGCATCCAGGTTATACAATTCTGTACCTTGGGTTTAAATACGAAAATCAAAAATTTCAGCCAATCAGTTCATATTGTCTGACCTTTCCACTGCATAGGCATAAAAATAGTCAGTCCTGATAAGCAGTGTATTTGACAAAGATGCCAAATGAGGTTTCTCACCTCTGTGAACAGAGACTCTCTACATTTTGGACAGGTGAACATTTTACTTGCATCCTTTAATCTGTGCAATCAGCTCCAGTACTTTGGTTTTCCTTTGGGTGGACAGCGGCAGTTCATAGACAAACTCAAAGAAGGTGAGGACGGAGCCAAGTGGTGCTGGATAGGACAAGTTACATACCCAGTACAGTTTGAAAAGCTTATCCAAGCACACGTCAGGCCACCATTCAGAGAAATGGTTACTCTGTCATTCTTAGCAACAATGATGTACTGCCTGGTTGCCCTCTTTAGATCACCGATGCATATCAGCTGGGGTTGGTGTGTTGTGGATGATGCTTCAGGATCACTGCAAAGCGATGCAATACTTGTTCCAGGCTTGGAGATGGGGAAGATAAAGATAGATTTTTAGAGAAGTATTCAGTGAGGTGTAGACAAATGCTTTCCTCAGGTAAATACCGTGAGAACTTTACTGAATACATACCAGTGCAAAATCAACCAAGTGCGTTATAGCTGATTTAAGGCTGCAACGACTGGCGCCAACTGGTGGGAGCAGGTGTGTTAACACACGGCGGGGGTGGGGGTGGGGTGCTCTTGTTTCCAGGGCAGCTACTGATTTGAGCTTCAGAATGATACTGGCTTCCCATTTTCGCAAAAAGAGGTCCACCTTTCCTCCTGTAAGATTGCCAAACTCCAAGTCCAGCTTATGGAAAGAAAAAAAGTGTTTAAGTTTAAAATGAAGCATTAAATACATTAAATCAAAAGTACATTCTGCCCATTTGGTAGCTGTATGGCTAAAATCAAACTTTACAGTATCACATTTCTGTTACCCATTCCACATCAAGCTTACCTACACAGTGAAACATAACAATTTACTTGGAGTGGTATTTGAATACAATCCATTATTCCTTAATTTTAGCTATGATTTGGGTCCCATCAGACCCTGAGAAAAAATTAGGACTTTTTAGCTGATGTTCAACTTTCTAGCAGACAATTTCTTATTTTGTCTGTCTGCGGTTTGTCCTGTAGAGCTTTTTTGCGGAAAATAGTGCTGCTGAAAGCAGAGTTTCATACAGATTTAGGTGATTTTTTGTAGGGTTTTCACTTCCACGAGCAGCACTTTCTGCATTGTCATTTGATGTCTCTACTATTAGATAGTCATTTGGTGGTACGACTAAGATTTTGGACCATGTGAAAAGTGATGCTCATTGTAATCAGTGCCCAGTGAGTAATGATCCAACTCTGAAGTTATAAAACTTTCAAAATATTCACTAGGAGCTCATAAACATACCTCCAAATGTATCGACTCCTGTTACATACTTTGTATGCAAAACACAACTGAGTGGAGAAGGAGTACATAAACCATTACCAGGGAACCAAGCAACTTACCAGACTTGGCATGTCCAACAACCGTGGGTACTCTCCGAATATTCCAGGCTCTGAGACTGGTGTATGTTTCCTCCATGCCTGACATGATAATTGGAAGGTTCTCAGCTGAGGGCCGCAATAACTTGGGTGACCCACTCATCTGTGCTGCTGGTATTCCCATCCTCTCGCCTGAGCTTCTTGTCTTCACCACAGTCATCTGTTACTTTCCGCTTCTTATAACGTCTCTGCCCCTGGTCGAGATTCCGTCTAATGTTGCGCAGTTTAGTCTCTAGGAATCCACAATGAGAGACTGGATCATAATAATGCTCCTTAGTTAGAAAGGACAGAGGTATATGGGTAACAGCTGAGCAATTTTAACTGAGAAAAAAGGCTCTAATAAATAATTAGATAAAGGTTAAATGATACACAGTAAGTGGGAACAAGTGCAATTTACAGTATGTAGTGGAATTTACATTATTAAAATGCTAAATTTACTTACAAATCCTTCCCCCTGTCCTGCCACTCAGGGATGGAAAAGTGGTGATGATGCTTTTTGCTACAGTTAGCTTCTCTGCACTAAGAGGGTAACTGGAAAACAAAGGTAAACTTTTTTACTTCTGTGCACCTCAACATTTTTAAAGGAAAACATTCATTGCAAAATTTTAACAAAGTACAGTAAAGTGCTATACTTACTAACCACACCTCTCCACCAAATCCCCAATGCAAGTCTTCACAAGGAGCTTCCTCAATGGCACCAACAGGTTTCATACTCCTTAAGAATCTGTGGGGCTTTCCTGAGTGACTTCAGGGGTTGACTTTGTTCTTCTGTGGTAATGGTAGACTGTGTAAAGGCAACACCAGACACTTTACCTCTCTGCAATAATCTTCAAAGTTATGACAGCAAATTTCCACAGAGCATAGAAGCACGAGTTTACTCAAAAAGCTGCAGCAGAATTACCTTAATTACCGTGATTATAACGCAATGACTAAAAGAAATTCTGAATAATAAATAAATTGATTTTATCTTCTAGTTGCTATTTGGTGGATAAATCTGATCCTGACTAATAGTTAATAACTGTTAAAACACATTTCATGACTTAGGAAACTGGAGAAATGCAAAGTGTACCTGATTTTGTCTAATCTCCCCAAGAGAGGTTTCCATCGGTGGCCGTCCGGCTGACAGGACGATATGGAATCTATCAAAGTCCTTAATGTCTACCTCACTGTCAACATCAATATATTCCATGAAATCAGTGTTATACTTTAGCAACCTATCAAGCACACAGCCCATGTGCTGAGCTTGGCTTTGACCTATGATGTCTGTGGCACTGCTGACAATAAGAATTTTACAATTTTACAAATTTCTTTCTCATCTATAAAAGTGGTTACAAGGACTTTGACAGATTCTAAGTTGTCATATGTGTGCTGAAAAAATGAAACACATGACTAAATAAGTAAGATAATTTACATGGTCAAGTTGCTGTTGTTTTTTGTTTTTTTTAATAACACTGACTATTACTTCCTCACAAGTTCTGCATAAAAAAGAAACTATATCAGAGCATGTTTCCAGCAAGAAGCCTTAAAAAAGAATGTGCACATAATTTAGTTAATCATACTAGATGCAAAAACTGCTTTAACTGCTTGAAAAAATAATTATCTCTGTCAATATGAGGTATATTTCATGTTAAAGTTACTCAGTCTTTATTCCTATTCTGTGCTAGTAAACGAATGGTCGCGGTGATAACTACATTTGCTCTATTCAGAGCTAACGACAATATTGTCATTTTACTCAACACTGCTACGGTTAGGTGCCGACTCTGGCGTTGCTCATAGACAACAAAATGCCTGTCGGAGCCGCTAGCCAACTACCACACTGGTTCTAAGAGCAATTTCTGAATACTCTAATACATAAATAAAGTAAATAGATAAATACATGAATAAAGTAATACATAAAAATACTACCAAAACACATTAACTCTAATGAAGTATGGCACGAAAGCCAAGAACTAATAATAAAATTAAGAGTAGGATATGTTAGCAAGACTGTTACATTAAGGTTAGCTAGGTATAGTTAAGCAGTAATTAACTTAAACTCAAAACTCCTACATAACTCCTATATTTTATATAAATTCACATTCTTCCAGAAACCCGGCATATTTTCAGTACATTAAGATAAACTGGTAAATGATACTTACTGTAAGGTCTGACAACATACTAGGCGACGTAACGTCCATCTTTGCCTCCTTTGTCTCAGTGGCGCGAAAGATAGCGCCCCCTTCCCGCCGCTGGTATGTCATGTTGCTGGGCAGATTTTGTTTCAATTTTCAGCATGTGTATTCTTACTCATTTAATTTCCTACTTTTGCTTCAATTGTATTCACATGTTACGGTCAAAATTAAGCTTGTTATTTGTGGATACTTCTGCTTATAGTATAGCCATAGCCATTAATTGGTATGCCACACATATTGAGAAATAAAAAAATTAATCCTCTTTCAGAATTTTAGTACACCATACACAACTTGGTCCACATTACATTATAAAATGTTTTATTTGTTGAAAGTAATGAGGAAAGGATTATGGAAAACAAACAATAACTAAACATTTTATTTATTCAGTTAATATAGTTATAATACATTGTTAATCTACAGTTTATTTCACTAAACAAAGGGCTAGCATCAAATTACTGAGCTGCTAATTTTAGGTCCTGTTGTTAGATTCTGAAAATAACACACAAAATGTGTTAAACTGTGCAACACATCAAGTGTGTTAAGTGTTTTACACATTTTTTCAATGTTTACACATTTTCTTACACATGTTATGTTAAAATTCACACAAAATGTGTTAATAGTGTAACAACACATTTTTTGTGTCATTTTGTAACACATCCTTTCTAAGAGTGCACATGTCGGCAAAGTTATGTGACATTAGTGATGTTCAGACTTTCAGCATTAACTTGGTTATATATATATATATATATATATATATATATATATATATATATATATCACAATAATCTGACAATACTATAATATTGGCCATATTATATTTACACTACCACAGTGAGATGATTTTAGTCTCGTGACCAACATTAGCTAATTGTTATTTACTAACTAATCTTAAATAACTGTTCAGTACAGAAATGAAGCCCAACAATCATGTTTTACAGTCCTGTGGTCTCAGCCTCAGATACTCAACTAATCAAAGTGATGTCATGACAAAAATGAATGACCAACAAAACATTTTTCTCCTTCATTTCTGTCAAACAAAGCTGTAACGTTTCTCGCGGTTAGTATCATGGTTGCTAGGCAACCTGAACAGCGCGACGAAGGCTAGACCGTCCCATTTCACAAGCCTTTCACTTCCGCACTTCTCGTACTTATAGTACGCACGTACGTAGAACGCGTAGTGCGCGTACTTCAAGCGTGCGGTCACTCAATTGGGACGCAGCCGCAGTGAATCCTGGGATATGGTGAGCGCGCGGCTTCTATCCGTGTGCTCGTGCGTTCTGTGTGACGTCACTGGCAGATCAAAGGAATTAGCTTCTGCTTCGATCGTCACAGCCACGTCACAGGCAGGGAAAGCCTTAAATAGGGGCTCTCACACAGAAACATTACTGCTCATCTGTTTGCAAATGTTCAACAGTCGGCGTTCTCCCAAACAAGGAAATTATCCAGCGGTTCTCTCAAACCCAGAAAATCTAATGTGCGATACAACCATGTCAACACTCAGTGTAAATGACAATTCAGTCGTGGTCACACCAGACCAGATTTTGCCACCTATCAACAGGTGCTTCGAAAGGCTCTCTGGAGCTCAGTGGAGCGTGATAGAAGGTGGCACATGCGACTCAGGCGTCCGAGCGGTGCTCGCTGATATGATTTGTGAAATCATTCAGATCGCCTCTAGCACAATCCTCAAAAATGCCCTTCCTGTTATTCAGGGTGGCATGACGAAGGAGGATCCGGAGCCTTCAGGTGCGGGGAAAATAAGCCCGTCCCTCGGAGTCTCCATCTCAGCCGCCATCGCCGGCGCTCTTAACGTCCCGGAACAGCGACATGAGAGCGCTGACGAGCTGACACGGATGGTCGAGGAAGAGATCTCCGAAAAGGTCAGCTCAACGGTCAAACTCATTAGAGAAAGCCCCGATCTCCCGCAAGACCCCGCCGTTTATGTCAGCGGCAAATGTAGTAATATTAAAAAGCTGCACCGCATGGTTTGCCACGCTGCCTCGTGCCTTAAAAGGCATGTAGCGCGTAAGCTGCGCTGCCGGTGCGCGTCGAGCGGCTCTGATTCCGGTACAGAAAGTACGGATTCAAAGATGTCCGTGCAATCAGCAATCACAGAGATTTCTGTGATTCTGTCATCAAGCTCAGGTGGAGAGATGACAGATAAAGATGTGGACGACTCTAACAGTCAACATCTAACAGAAAAGGACGAAATAAAACGAGCTGCAGGAAGCCAAAGTTTCCGAGCTCCAACCCCAGTAGAAGCGTTTGCAGCTGACATCGTAAATGAGATAACTGGCAACATGGATGTAAGCAGTGAAGAGCACTGTGAGAGGTGTCACTTACCCAAACCTGCCTTTAATGCAGGATTAATTATCAACAAGATGAGAGACTTCTTCTTCAGACTGTTGCCTTTCACCCCTCGCCCCGAGCTCGAACGCAAACAGCGCTTTTTCATGTTTGCGAGAAAACAATTTGAAAAAATGACAAAAGAGCTGAGAAAAGTAATAACGGCAAACAGAAATTTTTTTGTTTGTCTAAAAAACATTTTCAAGTTCCCCAAAGGTGGCACAGTGCCCTCTGATAAAAGCATGGTTTCCAGCCGAAACACACTGCTCCGGTACATACGTTCCTCTCCCGTCGACTTTGACGCGATTAGATCAGACGTTAATCGGTTATATGAGAAATTAACTAGTGGGGGAACCAGAGATTTTACTGTGGAGTTAACGGCAAAAATGTTTGATCTACTTATGACGGATCGACTGTATCAAGTCCCCGAACCTGTAATGGGTAGATCCCTGTCTGACACTGTCATCTCCAGGACTCCACAACCAGCACATGGATCACAGCGTCCCTTTTCTGCAGAAGTCCTCTATGTGCTCGTAGAAGACGAAGTAGAAAAGTTTGTACAAAAGCTTTTACTCTGGGTGGAGAACGACAACCAAGATCAACTGATTGAGGACAATATTTCTGAGGCTGTGGAAGACATCCAGAAAATTATTAAAAGAACAAGGACGCCAACAAAGGAAAAAAGCACAGATTCAGATGGCAGTGGAAGAGAATCTGTTCCATTACCTGTAACAACAAAATCTGGGAGCATTACCCCAGAAAAATGCTGTCTGGCACCTGATCAGACACCAAAATCTGGGAGCATTACCCCAGAAAAATGCTCTCAGGCACCTGATCAGACACCAAAATCTGGGAGCATTACCCCTGAGAAATGCTCTCTGGTACCTGATCAGACACCAAAATCTGGGAGCATTACCCCTGAAAAATGCTCTCAGGCACCTGATCAGACACCAAAATCTGGGAGCATTACCCCAGAAAAATGCTCTCTGGTACCTGATCAGACACCAAAATCTGGGAGCATTACCCCAGAAAAATGCTCTCTGGTACCTGATCAGACACCAAAATCTGGGAGCATTACCCCTGAAAAATGCTCTCAGGCACCTGATCAGACACCAAAATCTGGGAGCATTACCCCAGAAAAATGCTCTCTGGTACCTGATCAGACACCAAAATCTGGGAGCATTACCCCAGAAAAATGCTCTCTGGTACCTGATCAGACACCAAAATCTGGGAGCATTACCCCTGAAAAATGCTCTCTGGTACCTGATCAGACACCAAAATCTGGGAGCATTACCCCAGAAAAATGCTCTCTGGCACCTGATCAGTCACGTCAGACACCAAAATCTGGGAGCATTTCTCCCCAAAAACGCTCTGCCAGTGTTTCAGGCTCACTCAAGGATTCCTCTGACATGTCAGCGATGAGGTCTGTATCAGTGTCATCTTCTGATGCTGAGAAAATTTCCAGTGACCTCGCCCTTATCCTCATGATGAGAGTCATCAGAAAATCAAAACCTGCAACTCAACACTTTTTTGCCAGGGCAGCATGTACTACAAAAGAAGTAGATGCGGTCCTCAAGCGTCTGAGAGATGTGATGCAGCCTGAACTCAGCAGCACAGAGTCTGCCACAAGTCTGATGAATGACAAGAAAAAGTTCATCAAGAAAATGGCCAAATGCCTCATCAAGGAGTTTGGCTCCCCAGACAATGTGTTAAAGGCTGCGATGGCAGATGATGCGTCTTTTGATGAGGCTCTGATAAAGCATCTAAAAATGCTCCTCGGAGTCATCCCCAGTCCTCCCAAAAAGTCCAAAATTTCCAGGTTTTTTTCAGCGTTGGGAAAAACTCTGGGAAAACCCTTTAGGTGGTTCACTAAAGCCAGAGATGATTGAAATGACCATCCTGGCTTTTCCCCGCCGCCCTGCTTCTTTTAACATCTTGAAGCAGAATTTTAGCACCAAATCCAAATTTTAACAACTGTAGTTCACGCCATCTCGTCTCCTTTTTGATTTCCATCCCCCCCAACCGGTCGCAGCGGATGGCCGCCCCTTCTGAGCCCGGTTCCGTTGGAAGTTTCTTCCTCTTAAAGGGAGTTTTTCTTCCCCACAGTCGCCTCGTGCTTGCTCAGAGGGGGATCATTTGATTGTTGGGGTTCTCTGTAGTACTGTAGGGTTTTGACCTTACAGTACAAACAGGGAGGAGACTTTGTGATTTGGTGCTTGATTATGCTAAAAATCTAATTTGGCATAAAATAAAAATTTTAAATAATCAAAAATACATTCCAACTTTGTTTGTGTTTTTCTTCTGTTGTCAAATATGTAGAAAGTGTTGCACGTGTGATTTTAGTCATTTAGCATCAACATGTAGCCAACATGTGTCTGTTTGTGATCACGCTGCATCTGTTTTTGTCTGATTTGTGTCTTACTTTAGTCAATTTACATCTATTTTGTGGCCCAAATGTGTGGATCCTGTGTGACATTGCTCTGTTTTGTCTTAATGCTTCACTTTGGTTGTTGATGTTTGTGATCATTTTGATTCTAGATGTAGACCTGCCATCTGAAAATTAGCACCTCGCCCACTTGGAGCATTTGTTCTTTAGTCCAGGGGTTAACACATGTTTTCTTTCAAAAAGGGGAAATAGCTCGGTTACTTTACTACTGACCAAAGAAATGATGACATATACAGACAATGATGTAAGCTCTATGTGCAGGCAAATACTGTTTGACACAAATTCAGCTTTTGTTTAAGTGATTTTGTTGATTTATGTTTGTTGCATACGTTATATACTGCCCCCTTTTGGTCAGGAGACCTAGAGGGGGTAGTGCCAGTCAGATGTTTGTGGGTGTTTGGACTTTTAAGGCACTTTGAAGAAAGTTAATGTTCACTTTTAGAGAACGACTGGATGGCTCTAGTAACAGTAATTTTAGCGCTCACAGATCCGACAGTGAGCGGTTCCTGTTACTCATGCAGTCTGAGGAAGCAGCGGTTGAAGTGTTTGTGTATTTATTGATTTCTTTTAAGTCACTGTGTATTTGATGTATATTATGGTTTATAAGTCCTGTCAGCCCTGTGCTGAGAGGGCTGTGCTCATCCACCCGTCCTGTTCTAATGAAGCCAAATTTCAGGAACACCTTCTTTAGATCTGTTCAGTTTTATTTAGAGATGGACCAATCCGACATGACGTATGGGAATCGGTCCGATACTGACCTAAATTACTGGATCGGACATCGGAGAGAAATAAAAAAATGTAATCCGATCCATTGAATATAATGAAAGTACCTCACAAAACTTGCGACATGGCGTGACTCGGCTCATAACCGTAGCACGTCGGAGCAGTATGTGTCACGTGATAGAGCGGCTGTAGCGTGCGAGACCTGACGGCGGTCTGGTTGAGCATTTGGAGTTAGGGCGATTTTAGCCCATTTTTGGGGGTGCTGAAGCATTAATGATATATTTTTATGTGGTTCAGCTACAACTCTACTAAAACCTCAGCCAGTAACAGGTCAGCCAACTTTTGGACCGTCCAGTTGTCCGTATGACTGCCGCAGTACGTGCATCACATTTGTGCACTATCAGTGCCAAAGACTGTGGAGTGAGGAGCTGTAAAGAGAAGCAGATGCTCTGTTTCTAAAAATGTTTTAAGCTTGTTTCAAAGATTCTGTACTGCAGCTTTAAATGTTCTCCAAAAGCACACAGACACTTATCAGTGTTTCTCAAACTTTTTACAGTGTGGACCTGAGAAAATGTCGAGCTCTCCTAAGGACCACTATGAAAGCATGAAACTCATAAATCTGACAACACAAAATTAGTATTATTAAAATAGTAAAATTAGTATCTGCAGTAAAGATTTTTTCATACATTGTATACATTCTACCACAGGCAAAGTTGCCTCCATTTTTATAGTTTTAATTAATATTTTGTAATAATTTATTCTGTTTTGGGAGTATTATTGTATGTATCCCAGAAATGCACTCAGTTTACCTTTTACTCACTATGAGCATCATTTATTATTCTCCTCCAGTAATTAAGTATATGTTGTTTTTTTTTTTTATTCCAATCCATTCTTCTTTTGCAGCATTTAAATAACCTTTATCAAATCTGATGGTTTTGTTACAGACTTTTCAAAAAAGTGTTTTGCTTTTCTTTCACAAATGTGGGATTAAATTGTGTTAAAATGTACAAAACAGTGATGTCATGTTTTGTGACGAGCACCCAGGCACAGAGAGACTTGATGAATTTAAGAATCTCATGATTTAATAAAGAAATTTGCAGACTTGCACAGAGATGGTAAAATTATGATGAGTGATAACAGAGACGAAGACAACAGACGATGAGGACAGAGAGGAACAGGGGTTTAAATGCACCAAGGAGACAGTCAGAGAGAACTCGGGACAACTGGAGACATTTAAGGATGCAGGGACTGACAGAGACAGGGAGGACGTCTCATCGTGACGAGTAAAGTTTACCTTGCCTGGCTGGGCAGCTCTCTGGGTGCTCAGCACCCCCAAAGCTCTGATCCTAGAATCGCCCCTGATTTGGAGCCTCGCTACCAACCGACAAAGTTATCGCAGAGAGTGTGTAAGTGTGTAAGTTCATCTCTGAATGTTTGTAAAGCATTCCCACGTTGAGCTTAACCGATATATGGAGCGACTGCCTCCCCCTCCCTCTCCTGTTGCTGCTTCAATCATGATCAATGATCAGCTGATCGTCTCTCTTCTTTGTTTTTGTCTCACTTTGCGCCTGAAAGAGGAAACCAGCGGCTGAACAACAGCAGCACGTTTAAGCTTGATAAGCTGTTGTTAGAATTTATTTAATTTTACTTTCTACACCAGGATCTTTTTCTATGCAGCTGACGTAACTGTGCAGGGGCGGGTCTAGCATGGTTTAGCCAGGGGGGCTGGGTTAAACCATGCGGGGGCACAAAGACATACTTTTCTTTCTTATTTTCATTTAAAATGTCGAGCTTTTAATAAATAATTATCTGAATCTTACAAAGTTTTAATCTGATGTAAAATGTATAGAAGTCCATTACTGTATATATTAACTATTAAGTCTAATATATGTAGCCCTGTCTGCAATTATTCAGGCTTGCAGTATAAAGAAAAAAGTCTACTGTTATAAAAAAATGGTTAAAATATAAATAGTTGATAAAAGGTTTAAAAATCACATGCTTTGGTACAAATGTAATTTCATTTACAGTTAAGAGTCCAATAAATAAAAGGGTTTCATGATTTAGAGTTCATTTCCTGTGCAGAATCAATATGTCGGGGTGTAACCTAAACTTATTTACCTATCTAATGTCAGTTATCTTAATGTTGTATTGTAGTTGGTTGTTTGTGCTGACGAGCCAGTCAATGTCATTCTTCTCTGTTATGGGGGCGGGACGAGTGGTAAGGTTTGTGTGAATCTGTGGGAGCGGACACAGAAGCTAAGTCCGAAGAGAGAGATGTCATAAGGCAAACGTGGTGTGGGTTTTACATCTAAGAGTATCATTGAGGTCGACTACCCGTGGTCCTGATATTTCTTATTTGTGATCTGCAAGAGGTAAATGAGTCTGTGTGCCTTGACATTTGTACTGTAACTATTCGTTATAGTGGTAAAATGGCGCGATGTGTGATGCTAACTAGCGGCTTGCTAATTAGCGCAGCTTACCGCGTTATGTGCTGTGATGCCATGCTGTATGTTTAGCTCTGTGATTTTCAGTCAAAGCATGCTAATGCTAAATCGTTATGTGATAGCATTTGGTATTGTAGCTCAAGTGTTTTAATATGTTTAGAAGCCGAGGGACGCTCTGAAAGGAGAGGGAGAGAGAGGTTTCTGCCCGGATGGACCCTGCTGTTTTCTCGCCCCTGACTGTCTTCACTACTGGTGAACTAACTGCCCGTTTCTGATTGCCCCACTAACAAACTCATTGGACTCGTGAGTACTAACTGGAACTAAAGTGCACGTATTTTGTTTATGGCTCAGTTTGAGTGAAGCGGCCATCAGTTTTAGGCCTCACCGCACCCGAACTTCGAATCAGGCCTGCAACAAGCACCGTGCGGCAGGTGTAGTGTGGACAGGTTAAAGTGTGTGTGTGTGGGCCCACTGTTACAGATTTGGTTTAAATTGAGAAAAGTGTGTAGTTGTAATCAAAGTTGTTATCAAAGGTTGAAATTCATCCCTGTTAAAGGTGTGAGCTGTTGTAACTGAAATAACAGTTGGCACATAAGAGAGTTATTTTGTTTTGATAATCTTTTATTTATAATCCATGTAGTCACTTTCACAGTATTTTTGTTTGTTTATTTGAATTCAATTCGTTTTATAAAAGTAACTGTTTGTTTTATTCATTTCTTTGCTGTCTAAATAAATACCCGGTGAGGGATTTAATTTGTGTAAAATACAGTTGTGGTGGTCCTTATTAATTCAATTAGAGGGTATCAAGTATCATGATTAGTAGCACTACGAACCCAGTCTCATTGTACTATATACTCTAGCTTTACCATAGCTACGTGGGACCTGGGTTACATATATACTCTGTTAAGCTACTTTTTCCTTTGGGAAGGTACCATCTGTGCAGTCTGCAATTCTGTTGAAGAAAGATGTTGAATCTATTTGATCTATTTAATTTAATCTATTTGAATGCACCGCTGTGTGGACAGCTACTCTGGTCTTAATGTGGAGTTTTATCAGACTGTGAAACAGAAAATATTTGATCTGAATTGATTTTGAAAATGACGTCACACAGCTGTCTCGTTGCTTTCACAGATTTTTCTGTGAACAGATGAGCAGCAGAAGTTTTCAGCATTTTACATTCAGATGTTTCACAAACTGTTGGATTGTCTGTCTGGGATTTCATAGCCGGTCATGTGACTGCTGTCCCGCCAATCAGCTTCACTGTATGTGAGACGTCTTATTGTTTAGCATTAAACTTCATGTTGTCTCAGCCTTTATGATGTGTGTTACTGGCATCAAATTCAAAATAAGAGCATAAAAATGAAGCAACTGAAAGTTCTGACAGGCACAATAAAATATCAACAGACTTTATTGAATAGAGTTTACAATGAAGATGGATGCAGAGCCATGACTGTAGTTTACAGACTCAAACAGCAGCAGAGACATTTCTGAGACAGAAAAATGTATATTTAATATCATAATAGAGCATAAATGCCCGACTCGCTGACATATACGGCATATCTACTGTTATATTGCTGGGAGCTCATTTGAAATATAAAGTATGAAGTCAAAAAGCTCAGACATCAGGCTGCTCTGAACACTCAGCTTCACCTTTTTCTCCTCTTGAACTTTCATATGTAGAGACAGGATATCATGAACATTTATATCTGAGACACAGAAGGTCCGCTCACCTGCTCACCTGCAAACTTTAGCTTCACCAATCAGAAGAAACAAAGAAGCATAAAACATCAGACACTCTGTGATCTGAGCTCAGGATAAAGAAGGATGATTTCCAACTGTCAGTCATGCAAAGCTACGCTGTTACAGTCCAGCAGTCAGAGTACAGAGATGGAAATAAGTTGAATTACACAGCAGATCATCTGAGGAACATCAGCCAATAACGTTCAGACTAAACCGACCCACAGTCTTCCTCCTCACAGTAACCGGCTGTCTCCTCCTCTCTGTGGAAAACCTTCCCATCAGGCTGCGTCCTCCACCTCAGCTTCACCTCCTCTCTGATGCCTTGCTCCACCAGCTTCTCCCTCACCTGAAACACAGTTTTCACACATTAACAGAAGCTCCTCATTTATCAGCCGTTGTTTCTGTAGTGAGCAGAAAACGTTGTTCGTGCTGTTTCTGGGGGAAATGAACTGAATGAACTGGCTGGGGATGAAACTGAAGAATTAGGCCTCGTTGCCTGTCATTGGTTCACTTCGTCTCCTCACAGTAATCTGAAATTAAATCTTCAAGTTACCAGTTAAAAAAAGGTTAAATAATACAAATGGTTGGGATTGCATTAAACGAGCCCCGTATCTCTGCAGCTGTGTGCTGTCACGTGTCCCTGAACCTGCACAGACTCACTGCTCTCTATCATTTCACAGTAGTTATAGCGGTCTGTTCCTTGTATCGGGGCCCGTGTGACCTCTGACCTGCTGCAGGATGGATTCTTGCACTGTGGGGTCGTTCAGGTCTGCAGATCCCGCCCTCAGCTGAACCTTCACTGACCTCGAGACTGAAGGTTTGACATCTGCAGAGAAAGAAAAGCCCGATGAGCCCAGGAGGACCAGACTGTGCAGAAACACAGAGGACAGACTCACTCCTAGACCTCTACAGGTCTACCTAAAAAATCAGTCAGACATCTACAGCTCATTCAGAGCTCTGCTGCTCGAGTCCTCACTAAGACCAAAAAAGTGGACCACATCAGTCCAGCTCTGAGGTCTTTACACTGGCTGCCTGTCCGACAGAGGAGAGACTTTAAAGTTCTGATGCTGGTCTATAAAGCTCTGAATGGTTTAGGACCAAAATACATCAGTGACCTCCTGACCCAGTATGAACCTTCCAGATCCCTCAGGTCATCTGGATTTATTTATTTTATTAGAATACCAGACAATGAATGTGTGAGATTATGAAATAAATCAAACATATGAATAACATACCGACACGATGAGACGTCTGTGCAGCTGTGACACTGTCAGAACTCTTCATCTGATATAAATGTCATCCTCGCTCCTCCTCCCACGTCCATCAGAGACTTTGTAAAAGTGGTTTTAGAAAGTAGCCCAGTGTTCATTAAAGTGCATTTGATTAAAGATGCTCAGAGTCGTTAACTGAAGATGACTTATTCAAAGTTATTACAGATGCAAACAGACTGACGTCTGGCAGAACGGGCTGTGAACTGGAGCTAGACGAGGTCACGGGCGTCGAACTATGAAACTAGGACTGAGGTTAAACGCAGTAAACGGGCCGTTCAGTTTCAGGCTTCAGTGTCTGTGAGAGGAAGAACATGCTCCTCCTCCTCCTGACTGGAGGTCAGCGTGTCTGCTGCATCATCAGCAAAGATGGACGCACTTGGAAATGTTTGTGTCTTTATTTGAATCCAAGGCCGAGCTTTGCTTGCTGTGCATGTGTTTGCATGGATACAGCGCTGATTCTCTGCCCGACCACTTCAGTGTTGGTCTTTATAACAAAGGTGACAGACTCAGGTTGTTTGATATAAGCCTGACAACAACCGCAGGAAACAGGAGGAGGACTTCTCCATCTACTGTCTGTCTCATTATTAGTGCTTTATACAGGATGAGAGCTCTTTAAGGACAAACTGCAGCACAGCATGCTTGAGTCTGCGTCCTCACCGCAGTTCGCGGGCCAGATATTTGCTCAACCGTCTGCTCGGTGTTTCCTGAACCGTTTAAGTACGTTTGGCTTCACAGCGACAAACAGACGGAGCTTCGGCAGAAACCTGAACTAACTAACGGACCAAAGAGCGCGTTAAACGCGACCTCACTAACGTCACGTAACTTAGCCGAAGGGTCGCTAAACGTGACTTTTTAAGACTTTTTATTACGCTAACATTTGTTCCGCGGTATATTTGAAGTGAGATAAAAGCCCAGCGCTTACTTTGAAGACGGTATTTCTGCGCTTCACTTCGGCCGCCCGCCATTTTTCTTCAACCATTGACTCGAGAGAGCTGCCCGGCCAGGCAAGATAAACCTGTCTCTGTCAGTCCCTGCATCCTTAAATGTTGTCCCGAGTTCTCTCTGACTGTCACTTTGGTGCATTTAAACCCCTGTTCCTCTCTGTCCTCGTCGTCTGTTGTCTTCGTCTCCGTCATCAGTCATCATAATTTTACCATCTCTGTGCAAGTCTGCAAATTTCTTTATTAAATCATATGATTCTTAAATTCATCAAGTCTCTCTGTGCCTGGGTCCTCGTCACAAAACATGACATCACTGTTTTGTACATTTTAACACAATTTAATCGCACATTTGTGAAAGAAAAGCAAAAAACTTTTTTGAAAAGTCTGTAACAAAGCCATCAATCTGATAAAGGTTATTAAAATGCTGCAAAAGAAGAATGGATTGGAATAAAAAAAAAAATACATATCCTAACCTTAATTACTGGGAGAATAATGAATGATGCTCATAGTAAAAACTAAACTGAGTGCATTTTTTGGACAGAGATTAACTTGTATAATGTATACGATGTATAATATAATACAGATACATAAAAAACACTCCCAAAACAGAATTATTACAAAATATTAATTAAAACTATAAAAATGGAGGCAACTTTGCCTGTGGTAGAATGTATACAATGTATGAAAAAATCTTTATTGCAGATGCTAATTTTACTAATTTAATAATGCTAATTTTGTGTTGTCAGATTTATGAGTTTCATGCTCTCATAGTGGTCCTTAGGAGAGCTTGACATTTTTATCAGGTGGTACACACTGTAAAAAGTTTGAGAAACACTGATAATTGTATGTGTGCTTTTGGAAAACATTTAAAGCTGCAGTACAGAATCTTTGAAACAAGCTTAAAACATTTTTAGAATATAAACAGAGCATCTGCTTCTCTTTACAGCTCAAAGGAGCTTGCAAAGAAAAGCGTCTTTACCTCAGCCTTAGAGGGAACATGTTCCCTCTAAGGCTGAAAGGAAAAAGAAGGAACACACACATGTAAAATAATAAATAAATCTTAGTTAAGTCAACAACAGTTGCAAAAGTTGAGAAAACTCAAATCTCTTGCATCATGTTGCCTTGAAATTTTAAGTTTTCTCAACTTTTTCTTTTTTACAGTGTATATATATCATAACAATCTGACAATACTATAATATTGGCCATATTATATTTACATTACCACAGTGAGATGATTTTAGTCTCGTGACCAACATTAGCTAATTGTTATTTACTAACTAATCTTAAATAACTGTTCAGTACAGAAATGAAGCCCAACAATCATGTTTTACAGTCCTGTGGTCTCAGCCTCAGATACTCAACTAATCACAGTGATGTCATGACAAAAATGAATGACCAACAAAACATTTTTCTCCTTCATTTCTGTCAAACAAAGCTGTAACGTTTCTCGTGGTTAGTATCATGGTTGCTAGGCAACCTGAACAGCGCGACGAAGGCTAGACCGTCCCATTTCACAAGCCTCTCACTTCCGCACTTCTCGTACTTATAGTACGCACCGTACGTAGTGCGCGTACTTCAAGCGTGCGGTCTCTTAATTGGGACACAGCCGCAGTGAATCCTGGGATATGGTGAGCGCGCGGCTTCTATCCGTGTGCTCGTGCGTTCTGTGTGACGTCACTGGCAGATCAAAGGAATTAGCTTCTGCTTCGATCGTCACAGCCACGTCACACGCAGGGAAAGCCTTAAATAGGGGCTCTCACACAGAAACATTACTGCTCATCTGTTTGCAAATGTTCAACAGTCGGCGTTCTCCCAAACAAGGAAATTATCCAGCGGTTCTCTCAAACCCAGAAAATCTAATGTGCGATACAACCATGTCAACACTCAGTGTAAATGACAATTCAGTCGTGGTCACACCAGACCAGATTGTGCCACCGATCAACAGGTGCTTCGAAAGGCTCTCTGGAGCTCAGTGGAGCGTGATAGAAGGTGGCACATGCGACTCAGGCGTCCGAGCGGTGCTCGCTGATATGATTTGTGAAATCATTCAGATCGCCTCTAGCACAATCCTCAAAAATGCCCTTCCTGTTATTCAGGGTGGCATGACGAAGGAGGATCCGGAGCCTTCAGGTGCGGGGAAAATAAGCCCGTCCCTCGGAGTCTCCATCTCAGCCGCCATCGCCGGCGCTCTTAACGTCCCGGAACAGCGACATGAGAGTGCTGACGAGCTGACACGGATGGTCAAGGAAGAGATCTCCGAAAAGGTCAGCTCAACGGTCAAACTCATTAGAGAAAGCCCCGATCTCCCGCAAGACCCCGCCGTTTATGTCAGCGGCAAATGTAATAATATTAAAAAGCTGCACCGCATGGTTTGCCACGCTACCTCGTGCCTTAAAAGGCATGTAGCGCGTAAGCTGCGCTGCCGGTGCGCGTCGAGCGGCTCTGATTCCGGTACAGAAAGTACGGATTCAAAGATGTCCGTGCAATCAGCAATCACAGAGATTTCTGTGATCCTGTCATCACGCTCAGATGGAGAGATGACAGATAAAGATGTGGACGACTCTAACAGTCAACATCTAACAGAAAAGGACGAAATAAAACGAGCCGCAGGAAGCCAAAGTTTCCGAGCTCCAACCCCAGTAGAAGCGTTTGCAGCTGACATCGTAAATGAGATAACTGGCAACATGGATGTAAGCAGTGAAGAACACTGTGAGAGGTGTCACTTACCCAAACCTGCCTTTAATGCAGGATTAATTATCAACAAGATGAGAGACTTCTTCTTCAGACTGTTGCCTTTCACCCCTCGCCCCGAGCTCGAACGCAAACAGCGCTTTTCCATGTTTGCGAGAAAACAATTTGCAAAAATGACAAAAGAGCTGAGAAAAGTAATAACGGCAAACAGAAATTTTTTTGTTTGTCTAAAAAACATTTTCAAGTTCCCCAAAGGTGGCACAGTGCCCTCTGATAAAAGCATGGTTTCCAGCCGAAACACACTGCTCCGGTACATACGTTCCTCTCCCGTCGACTTTGACGCGATTAGATCAGACGTTAATCGGTTATATGAGAAATTAACTAGTGGGGGAACCAGAGATTTTACTGTGGAGTTAACGGCAAAAATGTTTGATCTACTTATGACGGATCGACTGTATCAAGTCCCCGAACCTGTAATGGGTAGATCCCTGTCTGACACTGTCATCTCCAGGACTCCACAACCAGCACATGGATCACAGCGTCCCTTTTCTGCCGAAGTCCTCTATGTGCTCGTAGAAGACGAAGTAGAAAAGTTTGTCCAAAAGCTTTTACTCTGGGTGGAGAACGACAACCAAGATCAACTGATTGAGGACAATATTCTGAGGCTGTGGAAGACATCCAGAAAATTATTAAAAGAACAAGGACGCCAACAAAGGAAAAAAGCACGGATTCAGATGGCAGTGGAAGAGAATCTGTTCCATTACCTGTAACAGCAAAATCTGGGAGCATTACCCCAGAAAAATGCTCTCAGGCACCTGATCAGTCACGTCAGACACCAAAGTCTGGGAGCATTTCTCCCCAAAAACGCTCTGCCAGTGTTTCAGGCTCACTCAAGGATTCCTCTGACATGTCAGAGATGAGGTCTGTATCAGTGTCATCTTCTGATGCTGAGAAAATTTCCAGTGACCTCGCCCTTATCCTCATGATGAGAGTCATCAGAAAATCAAAACCTGCAACTCAACACTTTTTTGCCAGGGCAGCATGTACTACAAAAGAAGTAGACGCGGTCCTCAAGCGTCTGAGAGATGTGATGCAGCCTGAACTCAGCAGCACAGAGTCTGCCACAAGTCTGATGAATGACAAGAAAAAGTTCATCAAGAAAATGGCCAAATGCCTCATCAAGGAGTTTGGCTCCCCAGACAATGTGTTAAAGGCTGCGATGGCAGATGATGCGTCTTTTGATGAGGCTCTGATAAAGCATCTAAAAATGCTCCTCGGAGTCATCCCCAGTCCTCCCAAAAAGTCCAAAATTTCCAGGTTTTTTTCAGCGTTGGGAAAAACTCTGGGAAAACCCTTTAGGTGGTTCACTAAAGCCAGAGATGATTGAAATGACCATCCTGGCTTTTCCCCGCCGCCCTGCTTCTTTTAACATCTTGAAGCAGAATTTTAGCACCAAATCCAAATTTTAACAACTGTAGTTCACGCCATCTCGTCTCCTTTTTGATTTCCATCCCCCCCAACCGGTCGCAGCGGATGGCCGCCCCTTCTGAGCCCGGTTCCGTCGGAAGTTTCTTCCTCTTAAAGGGAGTTTTTCTTCCCCACAGTCGCCTCGTGCTTGCTCAGAGGGGGATCATTTGATTGTTGGGGTTCTCTGTAGTACTGTAGGGTTTTGACCTTACAGTACAAACAGGGAGGAGACTTTGTGATTTGGTGCTTGATTATGCTAAAAATCTAATTTGGCATAAAATAAAAATTTTAAATAATCAAATTTTTCAATTTTTCCAATATATATATATAATGTTCTGATATAATCCAGACAATACATGAATTAAATTTTTTAAAGGTAACAATTGTCATCTTCAACAAAATGTCAACATTTAACAAATGTGCAGTTGCATGCGAACAGAAAAACATACATTTTGGCAAATATAGCATCCAGGTTATACAATTCTGTACCTTGGGTTTAAATACGAAAATCAAAAATTTCAGCCAATCAGTTCATATTGTCTGACCTTTCCACTGCATAGGCATAAAAATGGTCAGTCCTGATAAGCAGTGTATTTGACAAAGATGCCAAATGAGGTTTCTCACCTCTGTGAACAGAGACTCTCTACATTTTGGACAGGTGAACATTTTACTTGCATCCTTTAATCTGTGCAATCAGCTCCAGTACTTTGGTTTTCCTTTGGGTGGACAGCGGCAGTTCATAGACAAACTCAAAGGAAGGTGAGGACGGAGCCAAGTGGTGCTGGATAGGACAAGTTACATACCCAGTACAGTTTGAAAAGCTTATCCAAGCACACGTCAGGCCACCATTCAGAGAAATGGTTACTCTGTCATTCTTAGCAACAATGATGTACTGCCTGGTTGCCCTCTTTAGATCACCGATGCATATCAGCTGGGGTTGGTGTGTTGTGGATGATGCTTCAGGATCACTGCAAAGCGATGCAATACTTGTTCCAGGCTTGGAGATGGGGAAGATAAAGATAGATTTTTAGAGAAGTATTCAGTGAGGTGTAGACAAATGCTTTCCTCAGGTAAATACCGTGAGAACTTTACTGAATACATACCAGTGCAAAATCAACCAAGTGCGTTATAGCTGATTTAAGGCTGCAACGACTGGCGCCAACTGGTGGGAGCAGGTGTGTTAACACACGGCGGGGGTGGGGGTGGGGTGCTCTTGTTTCCAGGGCAGCTACTGATTTGAGCTTCAGAATGATACTGGCTTCCCATTTTCGCAAAAAGAGGTCCACCTTTCCTCCTGTAAGATTGCCAAACTCCAAGTCCAGCTTATGGAAAGAAAAAAAGTGTTTAAGTTTAAAATGAAGCATTAAATACATTAAATCAAAAGTACATTCTGCCCATTTGGTAGCTGTATGGCTAAAATCAAACTTTACAGTATCACATTTCTGTTACCCATTCCACATCAAGCTTACCTACACAGTGAAACATAACAATTTACTTGGAGTGGTATTTGAATACAATCCATTATTCCTTAATTTTAGCTATGATTTGGGTCCCATCAGACCCTGAGAAAAAATTAGGACTTTTTAGCTGATGTTCAACTTTCTAGCAGACAATTTCTTATTTTGTCTGTCTGCGGTTTGTCCTGTAGAGCTTTTTTGCGGAAAATAGTGCTGCTGAAAGCAGAGTTTCATACAGATTTAGGTGATTTTTTGTAGGGTTTTCACTTCCACGAGCAGCACTTTCTGCATTGTCATTTGATGTCTCTACTATTAGATAGTCATTTGGTGGTACGACTAAGATTTTGGACCATGTGAAAAGTGATGCTCATTGTAATCAGTGCCCAGTGAGTAATGATCCAACTCTGAAGTTATAAAACTTTCAAAATATTCACTAGGAGCTCATAAACATACCTCCAAATGTATCGACTCCTGTTACATACTTTGTATGCAAAACACAACTGAGTGGAGAAGGAGTACATAAACCATTACCAGGGAACCAAGCAACTTACCAGACTTGGCATGTCCAACAACCGTGGGTACTCTCCGAATATTCCAGGCTCTGAGACTGGTGTATGTTTCCTCCATGCCTGACATGATAATTGGAAGGTTCTCAGCTGAGGGCCGCAATAACTTGGGTGACCCACTCATCTGTGCTGCTGGTATTCCCATCCTCTCGCCTGAGCTTCTTGTCTTCACCACAGTCATCTGTTACTTTCCGCTTCTTATAACGTCTCTGCCCCTGGTCGAGATTCCGTCTAATGTTGCGCAGTTTAGTCTCTAGGAATCCACAATGAGAGACTGGATCATAATAATGCTCCTTAGTTAGAAAGGACAGAGGTATATGGGTAACAGCTGAGCAATTTTAACTGAGAAAAAAGGCTCTAATAAATAATTAGATAAAGGTTAAATGATACACAGTAAGTGGGAACAAGTGCAATTTACAGTATGTAGTGGAATTTACATTATTAAAATGCTAAATTTACTTACAAATCCTTCCCCCTGTCCTGCCACTCAGGGATGGAAAAGTGGTGATGATGCTTTTTGCTACAGTTAGCTTCTCTGCACTAAGAGGGTAACTGGAAAACAAAGGTAAACTTTTTTACTTCTGTGCACCTCAACATTTTTAAAGGAAAACATTCATTGCAAAATTTTAACAAAGTACAGTAAAGTGCTATACTTACTAACCACACCTCTCCACCAAATCCCCAATGCAAGTCTTCACAAGGAGCTTCCTCAATGGCACCAACAGGTTTCATACTCCTTAAGAATCTGTGGGGCTTTCCTGAGTGACTTCAGGGGTTGACTTTGTTCTTCTGTGGTAATGGTAGACTGTGTAAAGGCAACACCAGACACTTTACCTCTCTGCAATAATCTTCAAAGTTATGACAGCAAATTTCCACAGAGCATAGAAGCACGAGTTTACTCAAAAAGCTGCAGCAGAATTACCTTAATTACCGTGATTATAACGCAATGACTAAAAGAAATTCTGAATAATAAATAAATTGATTTTATCTTCTAGTTGCTATTTGGTGGATAAATCTGATCCTGACTAATAGTTAATAACTGTTAAAACACATTTCATGACTTAGGAAACTGGAGAAATGCAAAGTGTACCTGATTTTGTCTAATCTCCCCAAGAGAGGTTTCCATCGGTGGCCGTCCGGCTGACAGGACGATATGGAATCTATCAAAGTCCTTAATGTCTACCTCACTGTCAACATCAATATATTCCATGAAATCAGTGTTATACTTTAGCAACCTATCAAGCACACAGCCCATGTGCTGAGCTTGGCTTTGACCTATGATGTCTGTGGCACTGCTGACAATAAGAATTTTACAATTTTACAAATTTCTTTCTCATCTATAAAAGTGGTTACAAGGACTTTGACAGATTCTAAGTTGTCATATGTGTGCTGAAAAAATGAAACACATGACTAAATAAGTAAGATAATTTACATGGTCAAGTTGCTGTTGTTTTTTGTTTTTTTTAATAACACTGACTATTACTTCCTCACAAGTTCTGCATAAAAAAGAAACTATATCAGAGCATGTTTCCAGCAAGAAGCCTTAAAAAAGAATGTGCACATAATTTAGTTAATCATACTAGATGCAAAAACTGCTTTAACTGCTTGAAAAAATAATTATCTCTGTCAATATGAGGTATATTTCATGTTAACGTTACTCAGTCTTTATTCCTATTCTGTGCTAGTAAACGAATGGTCGCGGTGATAACTACATTTGCTCTATTCAGAGCTAACGACAATATTGTCATTTTACTCAACACTGCTACGGTTAGGTGCCGACTCTGGCGTTGCTCATAGACAACAAAATGCCTGTCGGAGCCGCTAGCCAACTACCACACTGGTTCTAAGAGCAATTTCTGAATACTCTAATACATAAATAAAGTAAATAGATAAATACATGAATAAAGTAATACATAAAAATACTACCAAAACACATTAACTCTAATGAAGTATGGCACGAAAGCCAAGAACTAATAATAAAATTAAGAGTAGGATATGTTAGCAAGACTGTTACATTAAGGTTAGCTAGGTATAGTTAAGCAGTAATTAACTTAAACTCAAAACTCCTACATAACTCCTATATTTTATATAAATTCACATTCTTCCAGAAACCCGGCATATTTTCAGTACATTAAGATAAACTGGTAAATGATACTTACTGTAAGGTCTGACAACATACTAGGCGACGTAACGTCCATCTTTGCCTCCTTTGTCTCAGTGGCGCGAAAGATAGCGCCCCCTTCCCGCCGCTGGTATGTCATGTTGCTGGGCAGATTTTGTTTCAATTTTCAGCATGTGTATTCTTACTCATTTAATTTCCTACTTTTGCTTCAATTGTATTCACATGTTACGGTCAAAATTAAGCTTGTTATTTGTGGATACTTCTGCTTATAGTATAGCCATAGCCATTAATTGGTATGCCACACATATTGAGAAATAAAAAAATTAATCCTCTTTCAGAATTTTAGTACACCATACACAACTTGGTCCACATTACATTATAAAATGTTTTATTTGTTGAAAGTAATGAGGAAAGGATTATGGAAAACAAACAATAACTAAACATTTTATTTATTCAGTTAATATAGTTATAATACATTGTTAATCTACAGTTTATTTCACTAAACAAAGGGCTAGCATCAAATTACTGAGCTGCTAATTTTAGGTCCTGTTGTTAGATTCTGAAAATAACACACAAAATGTGTTAAACTGTGCAACACATCAAGTGTGTTAAGCGTTTTACACATTTTTTCAATGTTTACACATTTTCTTACACATGTTATGTTAAAATTCACACAAAATGTGTTAATAGTGTAACAACACATTTTTTGTGTCATTTTGTAACACATCCTTTCTAAGAGTGCACATGTCGGCAAAGTTATGTGACATTAGTGATGTTCAGACTTTCAGCATTAACTTGGTTATATATATATATATATATATATATATATATCACAATAATCTGACAATACTATAATATTGGCCATATTATATTTACACTACCACAGTGAGATGATTTTAGTCTCGTGACCAACATTAGCTAATTGTTATTTACTAACTAATCTTAAATAACTGTTCAGTACAGAAATGAAGCCCAACAATCATGTTTTACAGTCCTGTGGTCTCAGCCTCAGATACTCAACTAATCACAGTGATGTCATGACAAAAATGAATGACCAACAAAACATTTTTCTCCTTCATTTCTGTCAAACAAAGCTGTAACGTTTCTCGCGTTAGTATCATGGTTGCTAGGCAACCTGAACAGCGCGACGAAGGCTAGACCGTCCCATTTCACAAGCCTTTCACTTCCGCACTTCTCGTACTTATAGTACGCACGTACGTAGAACGCGTAGTGCGCGTACTTCAAGCGTGCGGTCACTCAATTGGGACGCAGCCGCAGTGAATCCTGGGATATGGTGAGCGCGCGGCTTCTATCCGTGTGCTCGTGCGTTCTGTGTGACGTCACTGGCAGATCAAAGGAATTAGCTTCTGCTTCGATCGTCACAGCCACGTCACAGGCAGGGAAAGCCTTAAATAGGGGCTCTCACACAGAAACATTACTGCTCATCTGTTTGCAAATGTTCAACAGTCGGCGTTCTCCCAAACAAGGAAATTATCCAGCGGTTCTCTCAAACCCAGAAAATCTAATGTGCGATACAACCATGTCAACACTCAGTGTAAATGACAATTCAGTCGTGGTCACACCAGACCAGATTTTGCCACCTATCAACAGGTGCTTCGAAAGGCTCTCTGGAGCTCAGTGGAGCGTGATAGAAGGTGGCACATGCGACTCAGGCGTCCGAGCGGTGCTCGCTGATATGATTTGTGAAATCATTCAGATCGCCTCTAGCACAATCCTCAAAAATGCCCTTCCTGTTATTCAGGGTGGCATGACGAAGGAGGATCCGGAGCCTTCAGGTGCGGGGAAAATAAGCCCGTCCCTCGGAGTCTCCATCTCAGCCGCCATCGCCGGCGCTCTTAACGTCCCGGAACAGCGACATGAGAGCGCTGACGAGCTGACACGGATGGTCGAGGAAGAGATCTCCGAAAAGGTCAGCTCAACGGTCAAACTCATTAGAGAAAGCCCCGATCTCCCGCAAGACCCCGCCGTTTATGTCAGCGGCAAATGTAGTAATATTAAAAAGCTGCACCGCATGGTTTGCCACGCTGCCTCGTGCCTTAAAAGGCATGTAGCGCGTAAGCTGCGCTGCCGGTGCGCGTCGAGCGGCTCTGATTCCGGTACAGAAAGTACGGATTCAAAGATGTCCGTGCAATCAGCAATCACAGAGATTTCTGTGATCCTGTCATCAAACTCAGATGGAGAGATGACAGATAAAGATGTGGACGACTCTAACAGTCAACATCTAACAGAAAAGGACGAAATAAAACGAGCTGCAGGAAGCCAAAGTTTCCGAGCTCCAACCCCAGTAGAAGCGTTTGCAGCTGACATCGTAAATGAGATAACTGGCAACATGGATGTAAGCAGTGAAGAGCACTGTGAGAGGTGTCACTTACCCAAAGCTGCCTTTAATGCAGGATTAATTATCAACAAGATGAGAGACTTCTTCTTCAGACTGTTGCCTTTCACCCCTCGCCCCGAGCTCGAACGCAAACAGCGCTTTTTCATGTTTGCGAGAAAACAATTTGAAAAAATGACAAAAGAGCTGAGAAAAGTAATAACGGCAAACAGAAATTTTTTTGTTTGTCTAAAAAACATTTTCAAGTTCCCCAAAGGTGGCACAGTGCCCTCTGATAAAAGCATGGTTTCCAGCCGAAACACACTGCTCCGGTACATACGTTCCTCTCCCGTCGACTTTGACGCGATTAGATCAGACGTTAATCGGTTATATGAGAAATTAACTAGTGGGGGAACCAGAGATTTTACTGTGGAGTTAACGGCAAAAATGTTTGATCTACTTATGACGGATCGACTGTATCAAGTCCCCGAACCTGTAATGGGTAGATCCCTGTCTGACACTGTCATCTCCAGGACTCCACAACCAGCACATGGATCACAGCGTCCCTTTTCTGCCGAAGTCCTCTATGTGCTCGTAGAAGACGAAGTAGAAAAGTTTGTACAAAAGCTTTTACTCTGGGTGGAGAACGACAACCAAGATCAACTGATTGAGGACAATATTTCTGAGGCTGTGGAAGACATCCAGAAAATTATTAAAAGAACAAGGACGCCAACAAAGGAAAAAAGCACAGATTCAGATGGCAGTGGAAGAGAATCTGTTCCATTACCTGTAACAACAAAATCTGGGAGCATTACCCCAGAAAAATGCTGTCTGGCACCTGATCAGACACCAAAATCTGGGAGCATTACCCCAGAAAAATGCTCTCAGGCACCTGATCAGACACCAAAATCTGGGAGCATTACCCCAGAAAAATGCTCTCAGGCACCTGATCAGACACCAAAATCTGGGAGCATTACCCCTGAGAAATGCTCTCTGGTACCTGATCAGACACCAAAATCTGGGAGCATTACCCCTGAAAAATGCTCTCAGGCACCTGATCAGACACCAAAATCTGGGAGCATTACCCCAGAAAAATGCTCTCTGGTACCTGATCAGACACCAAAATCTGGGAGCATTACCCCAGAAAAATGCTCTCTGGTACCTGATCAGACACCAAAATCTGGGAGCATTACCCCTGAAAAATGCTCTCAGGCACCTGATCAGACACCAAAATCTGGGAGCATTACCCCAGAAAAATGCTCTCTGGTACCTGATCAGACACCAAAATCTGGGAGCATTACCCCAGAAAAATGCTCTCTGGTACCTGATCAGACACCAAAATCTGGGAGCATTACCCCTGAAAAATGCTCTCTGGTACCTGATCAGACACCAAAATCTGGGAGCATTACCCCAGAAAAATGCTCTCAGGCACCTGATCAGTCACGTCAGACACCAAAATCTGGGAGCATTTCTCCCCAAAAACGCTCTGCCAGTGTTTCAGGCTCACTCAAGGATTCCTCTGACATGTCAGCGATGAGGTCTGTATCAGTGTCATCTTCTGATGCTGAGAAAATTTCCAGTGACCTCGCCCTTATCCTCATGATGAGAGTCATCAGAAAATCAAAACCTGCAACTCAACACTTTTTTGCCAGGGCAGCATGTACTACAAAAGAAGTAGATGCGGTCCTCAAGCGTCTGAGAGATGTGATGCAGCCTGAACTCAGCAGCACAGAGTCTGCCACAAGTCTGATGAATGACAAGAAAAAGTTCATCAAGAAAATGGCCAAATGCCTCATCAAGGAGTTTGGCTCCCCAGACAATGTGTTAAAGGCTGCGATGGCAGATGATGCGTCTTTTGATGAGGCTCTGATAAAGCATCTAAAAATGCTCCTCGGAGTCATCCCCAGTCCTCCCAAAAAGTCCAAAATTTCCAGGTTTTTTTCAGCGTTGGGAAAAACTCTGGGAAAACCCTTTAGGTGGTTCACTAAAGCCAGAGATGATTGAAATGACCATCCTGGCTTTTCCCCGCCGCCCTGCTTCTTTTAACATCTTGAAGCAGAATTTTAGCACCAAATCCAAATTTTAACAACTGTAGTTCACGCCATCTCGTCTCCTTTTTGATTTCCATCCCCCCAACCGGTCGCAGCGGATGGCCGCCCCTTCTGAGCCCGGTTCCGTTGGAAGTTTCTTCCTCTTAAAGGGAGTTTTTCTTCCCCACAGTCGCCTCGTGCTTGCTCAGAGGGGGATCATTTGATTGTTGGGGTTCTCTGTAGTACTGTAGGGTTTTGACCTTACAGTACAAACAGGGAGGAGACTTTGTGATTTGGTGCTTGATTATGCTAAAAATCTAATTTGGCATAAAATAAAAATTTTAAATAATCAAAAATACATTCCAACTTTGTTTGTGTTTTTCTTCTGTTGTCAAATATGTAGAAAGTGTTGCACGTGTGATTTTAGTCATTTAGCATCAACATGTAGCCAACATGTGTCTGTTTGTGATCACGCTGCATCTGTTTTTGTCTTATTTGTGTCTTACTTTAGTCAATTTACATCTATTTTGTGGCCCAAATGTGTGGATCCTGTGTGACATTGCTCTGTTTTGTCTTAATGCTTCACTTTGGTTGTTGATGTTTGTGATCATTTTGATTCTAGATGTAGACCTGCCATCTGAAAATTAGCACCTCGCCCACTTGGAGCATTTGTTCTTTAGTCCAGGGGTTAACACATGTTTTCTTTCAAAAAGGGGAAATAGCTCGGTTACTTTACTACTGACCAAAGAAATGATGACATATACAGACAATGATGTAAGCTCTATGTGCAGGCAAATACTGTTTGACACAAATTCAGCTTTTGTTTAAGTGATTTTGTTGATTTATGTTTGTTGCATACGTTATATACTGCCCCCTTTTGGTCAGGAGACCTAGAGGGGGTAGTGCCAGTCAGATGTTTGTGGGTGTTTGGACTTTTAAGGCACTTTGAAGAAAGTTAATGTTCACTTTTAGAGAACGACTGGATGGCTCTAGTAACAGTAATTTTAGCGCTCACAGATCCGACAGTGAGCGGTTCCTGTTACTCATGCAGTCTGAGGAAGCAGCGGTTGAAGTGTTTGTGTATTTATTGATTTCTTTTAAGTCACTGTGTATTTGATGTATATTATGGTTTATAGGTCCTGTCAGCCCTGTGCTGAGAGGGCTGTGCTCATCCACCCGTCCTGTTCTAATGAAGCCAAATTTCAGGAACACCTTCTTTAGATCTGTTCAGTTTTATTTAGAGATGGACCAATCCGACATGACGTATGGGAATCGGTCCGATACTGACCTAAATTACTGGATCGGACATCGGAGAGAAATAAAAAAATGTAATCCGATCCATTGAATATAATGAAAGTACCTCACAAAACTTGCGACATGGCGTGACTCGGCTCATAACCGTAGCACGTCGGAGCAGTATGTGTCACGTGATAGAGCGGCTGTAGCGTGCGAGACCTGACGGCGGTCTGGTTGAGCATTTGGAGTTAGGGCGATTTTAGCCCATTTTTGGGGGTGCTGAAGCATTAATGATATATTTTTATGTGGTTCAGCTACAACTCTACTAAAACCTCAGCCAGTAACAGGTCAGCCAACTTTTGGACCGTCCAGTTGTCCGTATGACTGCCGCAGTACGTGCATCACATTTGTGCACTATCAGTGCCAAAGACTGTGGAGTGAGGAGCTGTAAAGAGAAGCAGATGCTCTGTTTCTAAAAATGTTTTAAGCTTGTTTCAAAGATTCTGTACTGCAGCTTTAAATGTTCTCCAAAAGCACACAGACACTTATCAGTGTTTCTCAAACTTTTTACAGTGTGGACCTGAGAAAATGTCGAGCTCTCCTAAGGACCACTATGAAAGCATGAAACTCATAAATCTGACAACACAAAATTAGTATTATTAAAATAGTAAAATTAGTATCTGCAGTAAAGATTTTTTCATACATTGTATACATTCTACCACAGGCAAAGTTGCCTCCATTTTTATAGTTTTAATTAATATTTTGTAATAATTTATTCTGTTTTGGGAGTATTATTGTATGTATCCCAGAAATGCACTCAGTTTACCTTTTACTCACTATGAGCATCATTTATTATTCTCCTCCAGTAATTAAGTATATGTTGTTTTTTTTTTTTATTCCAATCCATTCTTCTTTTGCAGCATTTAAATAACCTTTATCAAATCTGATGGTTTTGTTACAGACTTTTCAAAAAAGTGTTTTGCTTTTCTTTCACAAATGTGGGATTAAATTGTGTTAAAATGTACAAAACAGTGATGTCATGTTTTGTGACGAGCACCCAGGCACAGAGAGACTTGATGAATTTAAGAATCTCATGATTTAATAAAGAAATTTGCAGACTTGCACAGAGATGGTAAAATTATGATGAGTGATAACAGAGACGAAGACAACAGACGATGAGGACAGAGAGGAACAGGGGTTTAAATGCACCAAGGAGACAGTCAGAGAGAACTCGGGACAACTGGAGACATTTAAGGATGCAGGGACTGACAGAGACAGGGAGGACGTCTCATCGTGACGAGTAAAGTTTACCTTGCCTGGCTGGGCAGCTCTCTGGGTGCTCAGCACCCCCAAAGCTCTGATCCTAGAATCGCCCCTGATTTGGAGCCTCGCTACCAACCGACAAAGTTATCGCAGAGAGTGTGTAAGTGTGTAAGTTCATCTCTGAATGTTTGTAAAGCATTCCCACGTTGAGCTTAACCGATATATGGAGCGACTGCCTCCCCCTCCCTCTCCTGTTGCTGCTTCAATCATGATCAATGATCAGCTGATCGTCTCTCTTCTTTGTTTTTGTCTCACTTTGCGCCTGAAAGAGGAAACCAGCGGCTGAACAACAGCAGCACGTTTAAGCTTGATAAGCTGTTGTTAGAATTTATTTAATTTTACTTTCTACACCAGGATCTTTTTCTATGCAGCTGACGTAACTGTGCAGGGGCGGGTCTAGCATGGTTTAGCCAGGGGGGCTGGGTTAAACCATGCGGGGGCACAAAGACATACTTTTCTTTCTTATTTTCATTTAAAATGTCGAGCTTTTAATAAATAATTATCTGAATCTTACAAAGTTTTAATCTGATGTAAAATGTATAGAAGTCCATTACTGTATATATTAACTATTAAGTCTAATATATGTAGCCCTGTCTGCAATTATTCAGGCTTGCAGTATAAAGAAAAAAGTCTACTGTTATAAAAAATGGTTAAAATATAAATAGTTGATAAAAGGTTTAAAAATCACATGCTTTGGTACAAATGTAATTTCATTTACAGTTAAGAGTCCAATAAATAAAAGGGTTTCATGATTTAGAGTTCATTTCCTGTGCAGAATCAATATGTCGGGGTGTAACCTAAACTTATTTACCTATCTAATGTCAGTTATCTTAATGTTGTATTGTAGTTGGTTGTTTGTGCTGACGAGCCAGTCAATGTCATTCTTCTCTGTTATGGGGGCGGGACGAGTGGTAAGGTTTGTGTGAATCTGTGGGAGCGGACACAGAAGCTAAGTCCGAAGAGAGATGTCATAAGGCAAACGTGGTGTGGGTTTTACATCTAAGAGTATCATTGAGGTCGACTACCCGTGGTCCTGATATAACTTATTTGTGATCTGCAAGAGGTAAATGAGTCTGTGTGCCTTGACATTTGTACTGTAACTATTCGTTATAGTGGTAAAATGGCGCGATGTGTGATGCTAACTAGCGGCTTGCTAATTAGCGCAGCTTACCGCGTTATGTGTTGTGATGCCATGCTGTATGTTTAGCTCTGTGATTTTCAGTCAAAGCATGCTAATGCTAAATCGTTATGTGATAGCATTTGGTATTGTAGCTCAAGTGTTTTAATATGTTTAGAAGCCGAGGGACGCTCTGAAAGGAGAGGGAGAGAGAGGTTTCTGCCCGGATGGACCCTGCTGTTTTCTCGCCCCTGACTGTCTTTACTACTGGTGAACTAACTGCCCGTTTCTGATTGCCCCACTAACAAACTCATTGGACTCGTGAGTACTAACTGGAACTAAAGTGCACGTATTTTGTTTATGGCTCAGTTTGAGTGAAGCGGCCATCAGTTTTAGGCCTCACCGCACCCGAACTTCGAATCAGGCCTGCAACAAGCACCGTGCGGCAGGTGTAGTGTGGACAGGTTAAAGTGTGTGTGTGTGGGCCCACTGTTACAGATTTGGTTTAAATTGAGAAAAGTGTGTAGTTGTAATCAAAGTTGTTATCAAAGGTTGAAATTCATCCCTGTTAAAGGTGTGAGCTGTTGTAACTGAAATAACAGTTGGCACATAAGAGAGTTATTTTGTTTTGATAATCTTTTATTTATAATCCATGTAGTCACTTTCACAGTATTTTTGTTTGTTTATTTGAATTCAATTCGTTTTATAAAAGTAACTGTTTGTTTTATTCATTTCTTTTCTGTCTAAATAAATACCCGGTGAGGGATTTAATTTGTGTAAAATACAGTTGTGGTGGTCCTTATTAATTCAATTAGAGGGTATCAAGTATCATGATTAGTAGCACTACGAACCCAGTCTCATTGTACTATATACTCTAGCTTTACCATAGCTACGTGGGACCTGGGTTACATATATACTCTGTTAAGCTACTTTTTCCTTTGGGAAGGTACCATCTGTGCAGTCTGCAATTCTGTTGAAGAAAGATGTTGAATCTATTTGATCTATTTAATTTAATCTATTTGAATGCACCACTGTGTGGACAGCTACTCTGGTCTTAATGTGGAGTTTTATCAGACTGTGAAACAGAAAATATTTGATCTGAATTGATTTTGAAAATGACGTCACACAGCTGTCTCGTCGCTTTCACAGATTTTTCTGTGAACAGATGAGCAGCAGAAGTTTTCAGCATTTTACATTCAGATGTTTCACAAACTGTTGGATTGTCTGTCTGGGATTTCATAGCCGGTCATGTGACTGCTGTCCCGCCAATCAGCTTCACTGTATGTGAGACGTCTTATTGTTTAGCATTAAACTTCATGTTGTCTCAGCCTTTATGATGTGTGTTACTGGCATCAAATTCAAAATAAGAGCATAAAAATGAAGCAACTGAAAGTTCTGACAGGCACAATAAAATATCAACAGACTTTATTGAATAGAGTTTACAATGAAGATGGATGCAGAGCCATGACTGTAGTTTACAGACTCAAACAGCAGCAGAGACATTTCTGAGACAGAAAAATGTATATTTAATCTCATAATAGAGCATAAATGCCCGACTCACTGACATATACGGCATATCTACTGTTATATTGCTGGGAGCTCATTTGAAATATAAAGTATGAAGTCAAAAAGCTCAGACATCAGGCTGCTCTGAACACTCAGTTTCACCTTTTTCTCCTCTTGAACTTTCATATGTAGAGACAGGATATCATGAACATTTATATCTGAGACACAGAAGGTCCGCTCACCTGCTCACCTGCAAACTTTAGCTTCACCAATCAGAAGAAACAAAGAAGCATAAAACATCAGACACTCTGTGATCTGAGCTCAGGATAAAGAAGGATGATTTCCAACTGTCAGTCATGCAAAGCTACGCTGTTACAGTCCAGCAGTCAGAGTACAGAGATGGAAATAAGTTGAATTACACAGCAGATCATCTGAGGAACATCAGCCAATAACGTTCAGACTAAACCGACCCACAGTCTTCCTCCTCACAGTAACCGGCTGTCTCCTCCTCTCTGTGGAAAACCTTCCCATCAGGCTGCGTCCTCCACCTCAGCTTCACCTCCTCTCTGATCCCTTGCTCCACCAGCTTCTCCCTCACCTGAAACACAGTTTCACACATTAACAGAAGCTCCTCATTTATCAGCCGTTGTTTCTGTAGTGAGCAGAAAACGTTGTTCGTGCTGTTTCTGGGGGAAATGAACTAAATGAACTGGCTGGGGATGAAACTGAAGAATTAGGCCTCGTTGCCTGTCATTGGTTCACTTCGTCTCCTCACAGTAATCTGAAATTAAATCTTCAAGTTACCAGTTAAAAAAAGGTTAAATAATACAAATGGTTGGGATTGCATTAAACGAGCCCCGTATCTCTGCAGCTGTGTGCTGTCACGTGTCCCTGAACCTGCACAGACTCACTGCTCTCTATCATTTCACAGTAGTTATAGCGGTCTGTTCCTTGTATCGGGGCCGTGTGACCTCTGACCTGCTGCAGGGTGGATTCTTGCACTGTGGGGTCGTTCAGGTCTGCAGATCCCGCCCTCAGCTGAACCTTCACTGACCTCAGGACTGAAGGTTTGACATCTGCAGAGAAAGAAAAGCCCGATGAGCCCAGGAGCACCAGACTGTGCAGAAACACAGAGGACAGACTCACCTCTGAAGCAGAGGAAGGGGCGTTGGTCACTACAGTTACGACTGTTGAAGGAGCCTGTTGATCCGACTATTGTGGCACAGTTTAGACTGTTATCAGGCTGCCAGAGCCCCCACGGCAGGTTGGAGGCTTTGCTCGAGTTTGACCACGTCCAGTAATTTCTGTACAGTCCAATCCAGGCATAAAGAGAAAATGGCAACATGAAATCTATCTGGTTGTTGTCCTGCGTGTTGTTGATGGTGCTCAGGTCTGTGTACGTCTGTCTGCAGTGAGACTGAGCATCAGACCAGGTCATAAAGTTCTTCACCAGGATGTGTTTGTTAGTCGCAGCTGAAACAAAAGATCAGACGGATTCAAACCTGCAGCCAGTGGCGGTCCTAGCCTGTTTGGCGCTCTGCTTTCACAGATGCCAACAGACTAAAACTGATCCACAAGGCCAGTAATGTTGTGGGGATGGAGCTGGACTCTGTTAGGGTGGTGTCTGAGAGGCAGATGTTGCCCAAGATAAGGACAATCATGGATAATACCTCCCACCCACTCCATGACACGCTGGCTAGTCAGGAGCACGTTCAGCGAGAGACTGAGATTACCCATGATGCACCACTGAACGACACAGGAAGTCATTGCTGCCTGTTGCCATCTCCCTGTACAACTCCTCCATCTAACACACTGTAAACACTGCAATAGCTACACCCTTTTTACACACACTCTGCTCTGGAATATTCTTAATATTTATTTATAATCACCTCTGTTAATCCTCAATATTTATAACTGAGTGATCTGTATATATTAGTGCTGTTTCTTAAATATTAAAATCTGTAACATAATGTATTGTTTGGAGTTTAGTCTGTTACTGTTACTATTTTTACCATTTCTTCCATTCTGCCATTATCCAATCACACATCTGCTTACCTGCATCTTTTGCTCGTTTCTCTGCTTTTCTCTTTTTTCTAAACTGAGCACCTGATGGCTTTGAACTGTTCTTGTCCATCTTCCATTGGTTTTAATTTTGCACTCCAGTATGAACACCCATCTCAACTCGAGGATCACCACAACATCACCTAACACACCCTACACCTTAGTTCACAGATTCACTTTGTCTAAGGTTTATTTCTGGGATTTCACACAACCCAGGATTCAAATCATGAATACATAATTTACAACATTATAAATGAAATGTGCTCTATTTAGAAGCAGCCGCCCCCCCCCCCCTTTTCGACGGGTTGTGTGTGAGACTTTAAATCATCAAACTGTAAATTTTAAATTGTTATTGATCCCTTTACCCCGAGTCCTAAAGTGTATATTTATTTTCTTACTCTTCTTATATATATTGTTTGTTTACTTGCACTGCTGTAACTGGAGCCTCGTCGTCTCGTCTCTCTATATACTGGACTGTATGTAGCAGAGATGACAATAAAGTTTACTTTGACTTCAGCAGCGAGCAGGCGCACCGAGGGCTCTCACTCACTTTCGCTCACTTTCGCTGATAGAATTTCAAAAAAACATCATGCAAATTATAAGTCTGCATCATGATGTCTGGTGTTTCGGTGCCCATGCCATCCCCAAAATGCGCTGGCATGATGTCGGGGCAGCATGAGTACAAGCAACCTTTTTTTTGCCGATACCCGTGATGCCACCCTGGGCAGCCGTCCATCTCACCCACATCAAAAACCGCAAGTGTCTGCAGCTGAAATGTTTGTTTGTCAAACCCTGATACCAAAGTCTGAAACACTCACCGTCATAGCAGACAAAGTAATATTTATCTGAGCACGGTGAAGTGAACCATGATCCAGATGAATATATTGTAACACACTCCCCAGTCCCTGGCTGTCCCCATGACCATTTAAACCAGGATGGCTGAACTGCACCAGTTTGAGACCATTTCCAGCCGCTCTTGGAGAGTCCAATCCACGCCTCGGTGCTCCCCGCCCTTTTCTGAGCTTCCTGGATGAGAGCTGAGCTGTTAACGGTGGCGAGGTCAGTGTACTCATCTCTGCAGTATTGCTGAGCATCGTTCCAGGACTTCCGCAGGTCAACCAGGTGGAGTTGTCTGACTAACTGATCAGACTGAAGATGGCAGACCATCATGTAACCTGAGAGGACACGAGTCAATCAGCGCGGTCACAGACTCACCTCAGCTCGAATTTAGTCATCAGGAGAATTTACAGACATTTGAACAATGTTGTGGTCTGTTAATATATATTAACATATGTTAATATATATTAACATATGTTAATATATGTTAATATATCAACATATATTAATATATGTTGATATATTAACATATATTAACATATATTAATATATGTTGATATATTAACATATATTAACATATGTTAATATATAATATATATAATATATATATATAATATAATAATATATATATCAACATATATTAACATATGTTAATATATGTTGATATATGTTGATATATCAACATATATCAACATATATGTTGATATATCAACATATATCAACATATATGTTGATATATCAACATATATTAATATATCAACATATGTTAATATATCAACATATGTTAATATATATGTTGATATATCAACATATGTTAATATATATGTTGATATATCAACATATGTTAATATATATGTTGATATATCAACATATGTTAATATATATGTTGATATATCAACATATATATCAACATATGTTAATATATATGTTGATATATCAACATATGTTAATATATATGTTGATATATCAACATATATCAACATATATGTTGATATATGTGTCCTTCAAAGGATGTGTAACTCGTGTACTGGTTAAAAGGTGTTTACGGTGCCTGTGGACACCTACACACTGGTTTCCTGCTCCAGGGCGAAACTCTCACATCAGGTTAAAAAGCTGCTTTAACAGTGCTAAGCTTGTTTTTCACTCTGGCCTTATTGCACATGTATTTGGACGATTTTTCCTCTTCAGTGTGCACAATGAAGGAAAACGACGTGTTAGTGGTCGAGGCTCAAAGCTGAACAACACTTGCACACGGACGTGCTAAAAGCAGTCAGGATCTTTTTCAGCGAGCTGACGGGTTTGCAGCGTTTCAGGCTTTCAGTCAGATTTCTACACAGAAAATTAAATCAAGACGTGTTTTTCTCAGCAGTGCACACAAACAGCCACGTTCATGCACTCTCTCTTCCCTCCTTTCTTTCTTTCTTTACTCTTTTACTTCACTTTATACAAACGGTTACAAACTGCCGACTATTAAACTGTCAATCAAACTTCTAACTGGAGCCAAAGAAACCTTTAGAAGTTTAGTTGACATGACAAAGATCTTTGGAGATTGTACGAGTGTTTCTGTGACTGCTTGAAGCTCGTTTACAGACACCTTTAAAATAATCCCTATGGAGCAGTTCAGTTTGTGCTTTCTTTGATTTTCTGATGTCAAACGTTTTATTCAAACTATAAATGAGGCGACTGAGATGAGTCTACAGACCTGAGAGCAGCAGCAGGGTCAGTCCACACCTCTTCATGACTGAGAGCTGAAAAACTGTGAAGACGTCCTCATGAATCTCATCTGCAGCTGCTCGTTCATTATTAATCACAACACTTAAAGCAGCATCAACAAAGAGGCAGACGTCTCTGTCATTCACTCCATTTCTATCTAATCTGATCGTTCAAACAAAACTATCAAACATATTTAACATTTGAAACGTTCAACTTTAAAACTGTTGTCTTCAATTATCATCATTTTGTTTATTAGAATAGCAGACAATGAATGTGTGAGATTATGAAATAAATCAAACATGAATAACATACCGACACGATGAGACGTCTGTGCAGCTGTGACACAGTCAGAACTCTTCATCTGATATAAATGTCATCCTCGCTCCTCCTCCCACGTCCATCAGAGACTTTGTAAAAGTGGTTTTAGAAAGCAGCCCAGTGTTCATTAAAGTGCATTTGATTAAAGATGCTCAGAGTCGTTAACTGAAGATGACTTATTCAAAGTTATTACAGATGCAAACAGACTGACGTCTGGCAGAACGGGCTGTGAACTGGAGCTAGACGAGGTCACGGGCGTCGAACTATGAAACTAGGACTGAGGTTAAACGCAGTAAACGGGCCGTTCGGTTTCAGGCTTCGGTGTCTGTGAGAGGAAGAACGTGCTCCTCCTCCTCCTGACTGGAGGTCAGCGTGTCTGCTGCATCATCAGCAAAGATGGACAGACTTGGAAATGTTTGTGTCTTCATTTGAATCCAAGGCCGAGGTTTGCTTGCTGTGCATGTGTTTGCATGGATACAGCGCTGATTCTCTGCCCGACCACTTCAGTCTTATTTGACTAATGTTGTCATTATTAGAATTGGGACAAAAGAGCGTTCAAGCTCCACTCCTCCAAACAAATCAGTGATGATGAAGACACAACACGACACATTTCACATGTCAGTTCCAATCATAGAGAACAAATAGTTTTTATTTTGTTCTTTGTTTGTTTGGCTTCAGCGTGTTTTTGAATGATATTACAGTTTTAGTGCATCTCCTCTAAAAGTGCAAAACTTGCTCTGAGAGTCTCACACAGCACCACTTCCAAAGATGGAGGCTCGGTCACATACAAATAAAATGCACTGATTTTAAAGTCACCACTAAATTAAAGTATTAAAAAGACGTCATCAAAGTCTACAACTGTGTTTGGTTGCACTGATGGATCTTTTGCTGGAGAAAAGAATCCAGGTTTGTTTTTGTTTTTACCAGAATCTCAACCAGAGACATGGACACAGGAAGTTTAGCTTGAAGAAATGGAAGAAAATGAATGAATGGATGGAAACACAGTAAACACAGTTCTTCTGTTCACAGGAACAGGCCCGCTCAGGGACACAGGTGAGGGCTTCTTCTGGAGCTGAGTGCAAGGCAGATGTCAGAGAGATGATTATCACCACAACAATGATCTGGGAGAGAGTGTAGGCTCGAAGTGGTCCTCGTGTACAGAGGGGTGATGAGCTGCCAGAAGACAGGCGTGACAGCTAAAGTGAAGGAAACCAGCTAACCAGCAGGTGGAGCCAAAGGTGAGTCTGGCCAACATGAGAGAGAGAAAGAAGAAGCCAGGCCTGCCCTGGATCATGAAAAAGGTGGGCTGTATCCCAATTCAGGGTCTGCAGCCTTAAAGTACGCAGCCTCAACGACCGCGTACTTAAAGACCGCTAAGGCCGGAAGTGCGAGGCTTGTGAAATGGGACGGTCTTGCCTCCGTCGCGCTGCCCAGGTTGCCTAGCAACCATGATACTAACAGCTGGAAACGTTTCATACAGCTTTGTTTGACAGACATGAAGGAGAAAATCTTTTGTTCATTTGTTTGTTTGTTTCTAACAAACAAACAAATGTTTGTTTGTTAGAAACAAATGAGCTTTGATCATTCTCTGTAAGATTAAGCTCAGAAATTGTATATTTCAAAGTAAAGGCTTTAAAACCAAGTTAGTACAAACGTCACTAATGTCACATAACTTTGCCGACATGTGGCCAACAGTAATGTTTTAATGTTCTTCGTTATTCAACATTTGCACATAAATAAGTGACATAATATTCAGGACTTAGTTTACTCAGTTTGATCTGAATTAAGAAGCAGAAAGTTAGCGGCCATCCAGGTCTTAACTCATTGGTGTGTGTTATCTGGCTTCATGGACAGATAGAGCTGGGTGTCATCTGCATAGCAGTGTAAATGTATGCTATGTCTTCTAATGATGCTGCCTAAGGGAAGCATGTATAATGTAAACAGAATTGGTCCTAGCACTGAACCCTGTGGAACTCCATAATTAACCTCAGTGTGTGAAGAGGACTCTCCATTTACATGCACAAACTGGAGTCTGTTAGATAGATATGATACAAACCACTGCAGCACAGTACCTGTAATACCTACAACATGTTCTAATCGCTCTAATAGGATATTATGGTCGACAGTATCGAACACTGCACTGAGGTCTAGCAGGACAAGCACAGAGATGAGTCCACTGTCAGAGGCCATAAGAAGATCATTTGTAACCTTCACTTAAGCTGTTTCTGTGCTGTGATGAGCTCTGAAACCTGACTGAAACAAAAGATGTGAAGTGATGATTACTACAGAGAAAACAATCAAGAAGTAGGAAAGTCTAGAAAAAATAAATTCTTAATATTAAATATTTGTAATACAAAAACTGCCAAATCAGTACAATTAGAAGTTAAAATGTGTCTTCAGTCGGTCAGCACAGATCATTTTAGATGAAGAGTTGAATCTGAGCACTCTTTTATCAGAGTTATAATATAATTACAGCTTTACTCAAATAACCACAAAGTGGTGAGGCAGAGAGTCTGTGCTGTATCCATGCAAACACACGAAATGCTTCTGCTTTAGATTCAAATGAAGATGCCAAGATTTCCGTCTGTACTGACAAATGATGATAAGATTCAAAAGTTTTAACACAACTTCATTTTAATGGAGTAAAACTGAAGAGAGAAGTAAAATAAATCAACTGACCCAACTTCCATCTCTTCGATTTAACAGCTTCACACTTTTGACCTCATTCACAGTCTGTTCTGGTCGGAGAGTCGTTTGCATCTGAAATGAGTGTGAATAAGTCAACTTCAGATTTATATGCCTGCTTTTGCATTCAGAAATGACTCCATAAATCTTTTAACCAAATAGACTTTAATGAACACTTCTATCTAAGAACATGTGCCGGGTTTTTCCATCGTTATTGATGACTTTCTGAGAGAGGAGGAAGAGGAGGGAGGGACAGATGTATATTTAGAGAGTCTGGGTGTCTCGTGGACAAACACACATCTCCTCACTGCAGGTACGTTCTGAGATTCTCTTTTGTCTCATATTCATGTGAAGTGATGAGTAATAATTCATGTTGATGGAAGAATCATTCAATAACACAAAGTTCAGTCTGTAATATCTGTACATTGGCTTCATTGGGCCACATTGGTGCATTGGGTCTTCAAGTCTGGTTTGAGTGATTTAACAGGAATTTAACTCTGTTTCAAGTTCATGACAGAGCTGCTGCTGTCAGCTGGTGGGTCAGTTTAGAAGGTCCCATCGATCATTAATTGTCCCAATTTGGAGAAACAAACAGGAGTAATGGCAGGGTTGATGTAAGGCCTGTGATTATCCTCCTTCCTGTATCACAGGAATGTGATGCTAAACACATGAAAATAATTTCTTCAGACTCCCACAAAGGAACACGCTGACAGTTTACAGTGAGAGCTAACTCAGTGATAATAAAGAAGTGTCCCTCTATGCTGATGATGTTTTTGTGTCCATGATGAAATGGTTGCAGAAGAAGTGCTTACAGACTCCGAGGTGTTCGTCATGAAGTGTGGTGAAGCGCTCCTGCTGCTGCTCTCAGGTCAGTAAACATGTCTCACACATTTAGTTACAAGAAAACGTGGCGACCTGTCGGCCTCAAACCTCAATAAACTGAAACTGTGTGCTACGAGGTGAGAGTGTGATCATCAAGCTTAAAGTTGGTTTCTTGTTTTCATCTTTTCACCTGCTAGATCACCATAGCAACTGATGATAAACACATAACTTGGTCTGGAGCAGGTTTTACTGATTCTTTACAGCCTGATTTAAGTGTTTCTCACCAACATGACTGAATGAAGCTGTGGCGTTACGCCATCTGTGGGATTGAAACAAGTTATTTTACTGCTATTTTTTTATCAACATTATCATTGCATTAATTAACCTTGCATTAAGTCATTATCATTGCATTAGAACCACGTAACAAGCATTGCATTAAAGCATTTATTGAAACTGTTGATATTACATTAAAGTCTGTATTACAGGTGGTATCATAATCGTATAATAATCTTTCATTGCAGGTGCAACTGTAATCATTTTATACACATTGCATTTTGTGCCTATAAAAGAATTGTGGCTCAGTCTATTAATTGAAGGTCAAAAGCTTTGGCTGCGATATGTCCAGCCAATCTATCGTGTAAGGGGCCTAGAGGTATGGAATTCAATCAATTCAATTCAATTTTATTTTATTTATATAGCGCCAAATTACAACAAAAGTCGCCTCAAGTCCATCAATGGAAGGATTGCATACACGCTTACAATACATATATCACATATAATCTAGAAACAGGCCTGAATAAAGGCCTGAGTGTATTCAGCAACCTGCTGCGTTTGAGTTTGCTTGGTAACAGATGACTCAGTCAGGAAGTGTACTTCTGAAACGTCTTTGTTTCCTCTGTAAAGTGTGCATGTTTTGGTGGTTATTTTGAGGAGCTGTCTGGATGAGGCTATTTGAATAACCAGGTTATTCATTATTATCTTTTATTCGTTTATATTCTTTTTATTAAGCTTTGAGTAGTGGCATTTAATTAAAGCATTTATTCAATATATACATATATAGTTTTAGTTCGATTGTTACACATATGAGAGTGGCCTCTGTCTGGTTGGGAGCTTTAGTAGGCGAGGTGAGAGGTGAAACAAAGTGATGCAGAATTGACCGTTTTGTTGCAGAGCATCTATCTGAGGTTTTGGAGAAGCAAGAGCGAGATGAGCTACCGGAAGCGCCCGAAGAAAATGTTCTTTTCAAACTGTGTCAAAAGTTGTCAACAGAACATTTGTGGTGTTGAAACTTATGCATGTGATGTATCTGCTTGAGGGGCGTCATAAATAATCCCCCGATGCTATAAAAACAACTGCTTGTGTATCATTGGGCGGAGATCGACGCTGAGTGTGTGACAGGCGTGTGTTCATTAAAATCATCGTTTGACCTCCTGGACCACTGTTGTGATTTTGAATCCCTCCTCAATATTTGAACCCTTAACACATCACAAACAGCTGGTGTTGTGTTGCCGCTGGAATTGATATAGATCCAGTTAGTGATGCAAAAATATAAATGTTTTGAGGTTTAATCTGTTGCTGGGTGTTTGTTGCTGGAACTGCAGCTAATGTTCAGTTCAGTTTCATTTATACAGCACCACATCACAACAACAGTTGGTTAAAGACTCTACAGTAACACAGAGAAACCCAACAATCAGATGATCCCTGTGAGCAAGCGCTTTGGTGACAGTGGGAAGAAGAAACTCCCTTTAACAGGAACAATCCTCCAGTATAACCAGGAAGGTAAACTGGAGCTAATTTTACTTTGATCTGGAGAAATTTTATTTTCACGACTTCTTTCTTCGACTGCAGAAGAGTGGAATACCTGAACAGACATAAGAAAATAATTAATTGTCCAAAATATCAAACTTTGTGTGGTTGATCGCCCGTGGACCACGTTAATAAATCAAAACTTTTCACAGTTATCAGTGGAGACGAGCAGAGTTTGTAGCTTGTTGAGTCAAAGCGATAAACGGACGTTTTCCTGACAGAATAATCTGTGACAGTTTGGGTGGCGTGTGTTTTTGCAGTCAGGGCTGTCTCTTGTGTCGTCTCTCAGGTTATGTTTGCCAGTTTCAGTCTGGTCAGTGCGACAGACAGTTCCACTTCGTCACTCAGTCAAAGACCTGGACCGAAGCTCAGCTTTACTGCAGAGAGAAGTACACTGATCTCGCCACCTTCACCAGCAAAGACGAAACTATGGCGGCCCAACAGCTGGTGGGGAGTCAAAAGTTCTGGATCGGACTCTTCAGGGTCTGGAAATGGTCTTATACTGGGACAGGTAAATCAACCTTCACAAAGTGGGGCACAGGCGAGCCTGGTGTGGGGAAGTGTGTGACGGTATCTACACTGGGATTCTGGTCGACCAGAGACTGTTCAGAAGAGAAGCACTTCATCTGTTACAGCGGTGAGTGGCATCGGCACCTGAAAACACCACGACGAAGGAGCAATAGTCTGTCAGATATATTTATATTTATATTATTATGTAAAACTAAAACATATTTAGTCAAAGAAAAGATACCATGATCAGCATTTCTTAAAAATATCAGTTTGTAGTTTAAAAAGGTGAATGTTGTTGGTGAACATTTCCAGCCTGTCTCCGACTCTGCTCGTTTCTCTTCCAGGTGATGCTGGCCGTTACATCCTGGTGCAGGACTCGAGGAGCTTTCACGGCGCTCGGTCCTACTGCAGGGAGAGGTACACAGACCTGAGCACCGTCAACAGCGTGGTGAACAACACGGAGATCGTGACTCTGCTGGCGTCAGGCATGCATGATAGTTATTCAGTGAATGGAAATAGATGGCCGATTCCCTCTTTGTCACGTGCCTGGATTGGTTTGAGCAACAGCTGGGAGTGGTCCGATGGCAGCGACGTCCAGCTCCTGCCTCTGACTTTGCAATCAGGAGATGGGGACTGTGTGATGGTGGACCGATCGTCATCATCGTGGATTTTCCAGCCATGCAGTAATACCCACCCCTTCCTCTGCTACCAGGGTGAGTCTGTGCTCGCTGTTACTGCAGAGCCTGATCCTCCTGAGATGAGTCGGTAAATTTGATGATGAGATTGTTGTTGTGGGTCGAACTATAGTCGTGGATGTAGAGGAAATACAGGAGGGGGCTCAGCACACAGCCCTGTGGGGAGCCGGTGTTCAGTGTGCTAGTGGAGGAGAGATGAGGGCGGAGTCTTACAGTCTGGGGCGGTGTCGCGGTTTGCCAGGGCAGGCTGTGGGGATGTGGGAATGAGGACCCAAATGCAGGACTCTGGTAATGATGACAGTGCGTTTTGTTCACAGTGAGTGACAGCAATCCAACAATAATCCCCTGTGCGCTCCCGACTCCCGTGCAGCATCCATTCCCCGTGCTCCACATCTCCGCTCCCTTACTTGTATCTGCTGCCCTCCTGCGCTCCACTCTCCTGCTGAGGCAGCTGTTAGCACAATCCCACCGTCGCAGCAGACTCACACTAACTATAGCTGGGAAACTGACGGGTAGTCACGTGTACGATCCAGCGTCGAGGAGCTCTCAGCTACAATCCTATGCAGCTCCCCAGACGAGCCTGCTCAGCTGCAGGTGTGGCCAGGCTCCAGGCAGACACACACCTAGATACACAAACATGGAAACAGGAGACAGCGGCACCAAAAAACACACACGTCCATAACTTCTTACTTCTTACGCGACAGCCAGCTTGTAAGAAAGTGCTTTATCCAGGTACATGTGAGAGCGGGGAGGCCATGAGTGACCCGTTTGGTGATGAGTCTGGGATGATTGTGTTGAAAGCTGAGCCGTAGCTTTGCTGCTGTTCGGCCCTGGTGTTTGCTGGGGTCAAGTTCTGGGGGAAGGAAGTCTGTGATGTGCTGAAGGACTAGTCTCTCGAAGCATTTCATGATTATTGTTTTGAGGGCCACGTTCAGGCTGGTGATGGGAGACTGCTTCGCCACTGGGATGGTTGTGGCTGATTTTAGACAGGATGAGATGGCTGCCGATCCAGTGAGTGGCTGAAGATACTGGTGAAGATGAGGATGAGCTGGTGGGCACGTGCTCTTAGCACCTTGCAAGGTACCTTGTCTGGACCGGCCGCCTTCCTGGGGTTCACTGCTAGGAGCACACGTCTGACATTACAGTGAATGGAGCAGTGCAGGAACCAGTGAGGATGAGGATGGCAGCAGAGCTGAAGCAGATGAGAAGCTTTTTATTTCCTCTGCCAGCTGCACACTCAGCTTCTCTGCTTTCTCAGTGCTGCCTCTGTGGTTGTTGATGTCTTGTATTACCTGCCACACCTCCCGTGTGTTGTTGCTGGACAGGCGGGATTCGATGCTTGTTTGTGGTCTGTCTTGGCTTTTTTATTCCACTTCTCAGGTCAGCTCGTCCTGTACAGAGCTCTGTCACCTGACCTGGAGGCGGCATCGCGGGCTTTGAGGAGTGAGTGGACCTCGCTGGTCATCCAGGGTTTTTGGTTTGGGAAAACCTGAATGCTTGTGTCCACAGTCACATTTCCAATACACAACTTGATACAGTCCAGAACTGATCCTGCAAATGTTTCTAGGTCCTGGTTTCTGTCCCAGTCTGTCTGTGTGAAGCCGTCCTGTAGTTTGGAGAGAGCAGTTTCAGGCCAGGTTGTAACCGTCTCTGTGTTGGGCCAGGCACTGCGTCTGAGGGGGGTGTAGGCTGGGAGAGCAGGAGGGAGAGGACCCACAAACACCCACAGACTCAAGAACAGTTTCTTCCCAAAGGATCTCACACATGCACCGATAACACAGTCCCCCCCCCCTTTTAACCCAAACTGTATATACAAAACAGTCTTTATTTACACAAAACAGTCTTTATTTACACACCTGCTTGTTCTTGTTTCTGTTAATACTGTCAATATTTATATAGTGCTGCAGAACTGCCCCCCCACCCCCCGACATGTTTGCACTGAGTTGGAGCTGTTCTGTATCTCATTGTACGACTGCATAGTGACAACAAGATCTATTCTGATCTGATCGGCTTGTTGTTTCTCTGCAGATGTCCAAACTCCAGTGTGGCAGCGCAGCGTGAAGGTTCAGCTGAGCGCGGGCTCTGCAGACCTGAACGACCCCGCAGTGCAAGAGTCCATCCTGCAGCAGGTCAGAGGTCACACGACACCCTGTTCCTGCAGCAGAGCCCCACCAAACTGCAGCCTGTTGCATCTTTAAAATAAAAAGCCAGAGGATCATTTGGTGGCATTTTCCTCTAGTCTGCATGTCCTCAGTCAGCAAGAAAGAAAATACTCAATGACAACCGTGTTAGCATAAATTCAAGAATTTAAGTATGGTATTTTCAGACTCCTCGGTGTGTGCTGGTTATAAATCAGTCACTGTGTCTTCATCAGGTTTCAAACACTTTTCGACTTTACACACTGTCATAATGTGTGAAAACTGTGTTTCAGGTGAGGGAGAAGCTGGTGGAGCAAGGAGTCACTGAGGAGGTGAAGCTGAGGTGGAGGACGCAGCCTGATGGGAAGGTTTTCCACAGAGACGAGGAGACAGCCGGTTACTGTGAGGAGGACTGTGGGTCGGTTTAGTCTGCACACCAGGAAGTGACATCATCTGTGTATTCATTATCACTGGCTGATGTTTTAATGATAAATCGATTACATCTTTTAATCTGTAGAAGTTATCTGACTGACAAATATCAGTAGCTAGCTCCTAAATTATTGTGTATATTAGGGTTAGTAATCGAGTATATGTGTGAGTAATGTTTGAAGAGTAATTACTCTGTAGATTAGTGTTGCTGGACCTCTAATCACGACTCTCTGCTTTGAGGGTCCTGCTGTGAGGAAACAGGTGCAAATGGTTTACTTTTTATTAACTATGATTTTTCTTCTTCAGCTGTTTTTCTCAATGCATGAAATTGTCATTTTCATCTTATGAACTAAATAAAAGAGCAACTTTACACACCTCTACTTTTTCACAACGTAAGGGTTATGATGGCAAACAGGACACCGATAACACTAATGTAAATACATTTCATGATTTTGATTATTAGACTTTGATTTGTGTTGTTTGGCTTTGATTCTTCAGTTAAATCAGAGCTCAGAGCCTGTGGTGCACAGCCTCTTAAAAAGTCAAATTTAACATCAAACTGTTAAATTGTTGAATGTTGTCATTGTGTTTCTTAAATGTGTAAAGTCTTAGTTTAAGCAGCAGATCAAAGACGTTCCTTTGATCTTGAACACCTCTCCAGCCTCTCTGTGCTGGGGGAGGTTTGATTGCAGATACATCCTGACAGATCTGCTTCCTGTGTTGTTACTTCCTGCTTTTATGACCCTTTTGGTGAGCAGGAGGTCACATAAACACACCCCCATCACACACACACACACACAGACACACAGTGCCTTGCCTTTTAGGACCATTGGGGGGTTTTATGGTGGGAGGTGTTGTGTTGTATTGTGTAAATTGTAACTATCATGGGAATAAACAGCTGTGAGGAAGCTGCTCTTTGAAGGATTGGGGCTGGAGACAGATGAGGAGCTTTGCTCCACCCCCTGGTTCTGACCAAGCTTCCCTCGTTAGCGAGTTAAAGATGTTTTGTTTTTCGTTCTTCATGAGGAATACGTCTCTAAACGTATCTGTAACCGGAAGGTCGCCGGTTCGATCCCCGGGCTCTCTGTCCTGGTCGTTGTGTCCTTGGTAAGACACTTCACCTACCACCTACTGGTGTTGGCCAGAGGGGCCGATGGCGCGATATGGCAGCCTCGCTTCTGTCAGTCTGCCCCAGGGCAGCTGTGGCTACAACCGTAGCTGCCTCCACCAGTGTGTGAATGTGAGAGTGAATGAATAGTGGCATTGTAAAGCGCTTTGGGTGCCTTGAAAAGCGCTATATAAATCCAATCCATTATTATTATTAAACTAGCGGGGCCTGTGGAAACACTGACCCAACACAAACCTTTAATTAAAGGTAATATTTGAATGTGGTTTAATGCGTATGTTGGTGATCTGTTGGTAGGAAGTAACTAATGAAGTTAGCTAAGAGAGATCAGAGGGAAGCAAACGAAACCAATATCAGCAGTTATTAAATGTTTATTATATGTTTATTATATGCAGGCAATCTATGGTAATGTTTTTCTATAACTTTCTATAAAATTTGATTTACAAAGAAATGTGACGCAGCTCTGACGCTCTGTCTGTCCCCGCTTCAATTAATGATGAATTGATTTAACTTAAAGAGGAGCTGTATATGAAGAATGTTTAACATGTTTAAAATGAACTCATCTGAAGCTTGGACTCAACAAAGGTCCATATGTCATCATTCAGCAAGAAGATAAGAGAAAATGCTTCATGGTTTCCAGTTTCACTCAGTTATTAACAGTTAAATTTGAACTAAACAACCTGAAGCTGCACTTTTCCATCAAATTCCAGTCAGATCAGGAAAACAGTTCTACTTTATATAATGTATTTAAAGCGGTTTATTAATGATTTGTTGCCCCCTCACATATAGCTGAGTCATATGTTTACATGGAGCCTCTGTTGCTCTAATCTTTCCTCGTGTGGACACCGGCTACATACAGAAACACAGTGAGGACTTGTATACGATCACCTCTTTACTCGAACCCTCGGATAACCAAAGAAGGAAAATCTGTTACAGTTGCTAAATATCTTTTTAAATCATGCATTAAGCTGATAGCATGAGAATTACAGCTTTAATGGGTTCGATTTTTCTGAAAGAGATAAAAAAATACAGTTAGTTGATAATAAGCAGCAACCATGAGTCCAAATGTTCATGGAAAAAGCACAGAAACACAGCTTTGTCGTATTTAAAGTATACCTAAACCTAAAAACAGATGATGATCGCACAGCATTTGAACAGTTTATTTCCTTTGTTGGAAGAGACAGGAGCAGACCTGGAGTTTCATCACAGAGTCGGGAGAGCAATGAGACCAGTGAGACCAGCGGTCCATACAGAACTGGTGTTTGGTGTCAGTGGATAGAAGACCAGTGACTCCCAATCATCGACGCGAGTTTAACACCAGTACATCGTTTATCATGTTCTCTGTTACCTCTCATAGACACACTGATTATTCATGTTCTGTCCATAGCTCTAACATTGTGTTTGACTGTAACATTATTTTAAATCCACACAAACACTGAATTTTTACAGCTTGTAACCTAAAATAAAAAATCAGGGAATAAATCATTGATCCCCTCCTAGTGTGCAGACTAAACCATCACAGTGCTCGCTCTCACAGACGGAGTGATGAAGGGCTGTTTGAACCATTTAGAAAAGAATAGAATAGAATAATTTTTTAATTGTCCCACAAGGGGAAATTCGGGTGTAACAGCAGCAAGAAAGACACATGTACAAACAAACACTACACAGGACAGAAACACACATATTTACCTGACGTTTGCGCCATCGGTACGATTTGCTTCAGACCAGCACGACCTCCACTGTCTGTGCTGGGTACTGCTGCCATCTGACCACACCCTCCGCTGTTCAAACCATTTCCATGCACGGTGACCTCATCAGAGGTTTGATGCCAGCAGAGCGGCGACCTTCATGCTGTTGCTCAGGTTTGTGTACCGAGCCTGATAGCAGCTGCATGTTTCTGTGCTTTATGCAACTGATGAACCCAGTGAGTCCTACAATATCAATTATGACGAACATCGTTTCCATGGCTACAAGAAGATGCTAAATGACTCTCTGATAAATGACTGAATCAGTGAATATTTCATCTCACTTCTCTTTCTAGTGAGCTTGTCTTCATAGAGCCACAAAATGTATAAAACGGCTGACGTGAAGAGAAGCATCCAGTCTGCTGAACTGGAAACAGGTAAAATCGTCCAGATAATAAACATCTGACCTCCGTCCTCTATCAGACGGTCATCGTAATTGATGTAAATCCAGATGTAGTATCAGGAAAGGTAAGTGCTCATTAAGGTTTATTTGGTTAAAGATATCAGGAGTCTTTTCTTTATGCAAAAATCGGCCTTATTCAAATTCATCTGAGAAGCAAAGAGTCCTCAGACTGACCTCCATCAACCACCACATGGTGAGTGAATGAAGTGTGAAACCATGAAGCCAGACTGAGGCGATACCCTGTGAGCTGTGCTCGTGCATCCATCCTCTCTGACCTTCTGCTGCACTTTTAGTCTGTAAGTGTAATAAAGCTTTTCTCACAGCATCACACCTTGAACACGTCGCTGCATCAGGTCTCAGGTTCGTGTCTTCATTTGAATCTGAAGCAGAGTTTTGTGTGTTTGCATGGCTGCTTCACCACCTCAGTCATATTTGAGTGAAGCTGTAATTATTATAATTCTGGAAAGAGCAGAAAAGCTCAACTTGTTATAGAAACAAATCAGTAGCAGCAGACTGAGGACACGGTTTTGTTGTAACATCAGGATATCTTTTTTAAAAAAAATAAATGTTTTTAGCATCTTTGCATTTGGTGCGAAGTGATACAGTGAAAACAGACAGGACACGCCCCTTCTTTTCTTTATTATCCACCTCGATTTCCCAGTAATAAACTCTATTTTACTCATTTGCTAATTATCTTAGAGTAATACATAAAATTACTTTCAAAACATGTTAACATCTCAAATGTATTTAAATAATGATACATTTAAATAGGTAAATATATATATTAACAAAATAAAATATATTTAAAATCCAATATATTCACTCACTGGACACTTTGTTAGCCCAGATTATGTAACCAGCCAATCACGTGGCAGCAGCTCAGTGTATTCAGGCATGTAGACGAGGGCAAACTGACGTGTTGAAAGGTCCACAGTCACGTGATCTCAGTCCAGCAGCGCACCTCCGGGATGTGGTGGACCCACGTCAGCTGATGGTTGATGTTTATGATGTGTTTTTATGTCTAATGTGTTTCCCTGTGTTAGTAAGGGACTCGCAGCGAGGTGGTCGATGAGTGTATAAATGTGTTTCCTGTCACTGACGCTCCGCTGTTTCCCAAACCTGCAGCAGGTCTGTAAATACCACAGTTTCCGGTGGCGACCAGCAGGTGGCGGTGATAAGCTCACAGCCGGGACGTCACCTGCACGGACCCGAAGAAGAAGCGGGGCGGAAGTTATATCTGTGTTGTGTTCGTAACGGTTCTTGTTGGTTCCGTCGTTGTGGTTGTCTTAGCGGCTCCAGGCTAAACCGGGAGGACTCGTGTTACCGTGAATGTCGACGGTGTGCGTGTCTGTGGATGGAGCGGACGGTGACGGTGAGTCCATCTCGGCTGAACCCCCGGTGTTGGAGCTGGTCTCTGACACGGGGCTCTCGGCCCCCTTAGCGGCGTTTCGGGTCCGTGTCTAGCTCAGCTCAGGTTTATTTACACAGCGCTAAATTGCGGCGCCACTCGTCAGACCACGCCCCGAGCCTGCACTTGGCGACCGTGGGAAGCAAAAACTCCATTTCCCGCGCGATGACGTCATGGCAGTGCTTGGGACGCTCCTCTGTGTTTACATGACGTTCGGCTCACGTTGGCCCTCAGACACGCGCTCCGTGACGTGACTAGAGGAGACACGCTAAACCCTGTAACTGACGGACTGATGAGAGGTGAAACTTCCACAGACACGCCTGCGTGTGTTTTATGTGTGGCTCTAACGGTTTTTGCCGTGAGGGTGGACTTGAGCGTGACAAGCCCACGAAGCCCAGTGTCAGATGTGGCTCAGAGGAGACGCGCTGAGTTGCGGTTGTTTCTGTGACAGCGTGGTTACTGTAGTACGTGGACTCAGCTCTGGAGGTCACATATGGACTTTTATTATGACAGCTGCGTGGTCAGACTCTGACGTAATGGACGATGTTTCCCAGAAAGTTGTTTGTGTCCATCTGCAGCAGCGTTTCAGTCAGAAACCTTTGCGCTGTCCCCCACGTGACTGCACGAACGCTGCAGCTGTGTGACCAACAAAACGGCACCATCGCACAAAAACGAGCAGTTCAAACTACAAATACCGTTAATAGCAGCTCTTAGATGAGGGAAGCTCAGGTTTACTGTTAAAGAGAGTGAACCTGAACTCTGAGTCGGTTGCCATGGTAACAGACTGTCTGAGCTTAGTCTGTTCACTTGGAAGATTTTCTTAAAGTGCAGCAAGGGGCTGTAAACACAGTGAGGGTATATATACATATATCTGTGCCCCCTTTGAGTCAGTGAGTGAAGATGAGGCTGAAATTTGATTAGAGTTTCACTGTGTTCACATTTTGTATCGATTGGTTCATAAATTCAACATTTTGAAAGATTCAGTCTCTTAAATTAATATAAATCACATAAATCAGTCTCAGTAGGTCCGACTACACGGCAGGAGACTCCAACCTGGATCCAGTCGAATGATCTCTGATCAGGATCTGATCAGCTGATCGTACTGTTATTCTGTCCACGATCTGTAAGCTGTTCGTATTTAACGAGACCATCCTTCCAAAACTGTGCTGAACTATTTCAAATGTAAATTTCCTGCAGCTTGTTTGTCTTTACAGACAAAACTTCAAATTCAAATTGTATTTTTTTCAGTTACAGACACGCGTCTGTGAGAAAGCCGCCGTCTGTCACTGAAGGCTGAAATGAGATAAAGTTATAAAACAGTAAAGACGGCGTGTTATAAAAACAGGCTGTGGCGTCCGTCGGCAGCGTGAAATGTTTACTGAACTTTATTAAGAAACTGAAACGCTGATAAACTGTTGCAGATGTTTATGATGATGACAGAGTGGCCCGAGCTCATTAACGTGAGCCCGTCCTGATTAAGACGAGCATCACGGTGCACACTAATGTGTCCAAAGACTAACAGGGCGGCTCCGCTCCTTATTTACTCTTTGCTGTGGAGAATCCTGGGATCAGAGCTCCACTTTACTCATGCACATAATCTGTGATCAGCCTTTCTGGAACCAAAAACAAAGAGTTTGTTGAACCTGCTTCTTTGCATCATTTCCTCCGTGTTAGCGCTCCCGCTAGCTGCTGCTGTCGCCTGATAAAGTAAAGGGGAACCATGTCAGATCTAGCTTTTTGTGTCAGCATCAGACTGATTATTGATTCACATATTAGATTGGCACATCACCAACGCCACAAATGTTCTCATCATAGCTGCCGGACTTCATCAGCTTCTCTGTCTTTCAGGAAGCAACTTTGCTGAGCAACATGGAAGCGACAGGAGCACCAGGAGACGACCTGAGTCAGCAGGTAACTCAGACGGTGGCGTGGGAACCTCCAGCTTATTTTATTTATCTGTACCACCAGGATCTCCTGCTTTGAGCTTTTTAACCAAAGAATATTCACATATGATCCTGCAGCAGCATTTTATTATTATTAGTCCTTATTTATCCAGGTAAAAAGTCTCATTGAGATACCTGGCGTCATGGCAACAAAAGTCAAAAAGTCAAGCATGTGGGAAATGTGTGTGAGTGTGTGTTTGCATGCACGTCGAACACTGTGAGGCTGGTGTTTCTGTGTCTTGTGACACACTTTCAGGATCGCCCGTGGTCCGTACGTGCAGGAAACGTGAATTTGTGTGATTTTTATGGCATTTAAATAGACTGATAAAAGAAAAGACCTTCAGCTGGAGTCGCTCTCACCTGTGAACGTCTCCGCCTTCTCATCTCCTCAGTGCAGCAACTGCGACGCAGCCTCCGCCGCATGTTGGTGTCTCGACTGCAATGAAGCTCTGTGCGGCGTCTGTGTGTCGGCGCATCGCAGAGTCACGGTGACCAGATCACACAGGCTCCTCCATCACCCGCCAGAAGGTAAAAACCCCACCCACACCCAGATCCAGATTCTGTTGGAGAGAAACCGCTCTCTGCTGTCAGCTGACCGTCGCCGTTGACCTTTGACTTAGTGACGAGCTTCAAAAAGATCTTATATGTTGTAAAAGTGTAGAAGCACATCCAAGTGTGTGTGAGCCACAACTTGTGAAGTCTTTGGCTCATGAATTGGAGTTTGATACAAATGAAACAGGATGTGATGGTTGCAGGAGCAGCTAGAGGCGCTTCAGTCCACTATTTTTATTTATTTTTGAAGAACTGACAGAGTTGAGTCTTTTTGACCCGACGGGTCGAGCTGTAGAAACGACGACTCGCTTTAATGGGGAGTGGTCTGCTAAGCCCAGCCTGTCTCTGCAGTGTTCAGCTCAGAAACACGGGTACTTTCCAGCTTCTTTGTTTACACCATCAGCGTGTCAGGACTCCAGCGTCTCCCTCACCTGCCAAACTTCCACTGAGCTCCGAGCCCAACACGTGGAAACGACGGGAAAGTCCCGCAGATAACATCAAACACAGAACACTCAGTATTTGTACAACATTGTTACATATTTTACTTTATTTTCATACTTTGTTTCATTTCCGAGAGCACTCGGTGCAGAGACGGTTTCAGTGGAACCTGATTTTACCTCATCTGTTACAACCTGTTATATTATAGTAATCATTGAGATCAGTTATTGAGCAAACTAAGTGATAATCTGTGTGTGTGTGTGTGTGTGTGTGTGTCTCTCTTCAGGAAACATCTTGTCTTCTCCCACCAAGTTCTGCAGACTCCACCCGTCTGAGCCACTCAAGCTCATCTGCTTCACCTGTAAGGAGCTCACCTGCAGAGACTGTCAGCTGACGACTCACATGAACCACAGGTGAGCCGGCTCGGACGCGTTCTTGACTTAAAACCACTTAAGCCCCACGCCCCCGGTACCGGGGGCAAAAAGGAGGAGATCACGGTTAATCGGTTATAACGCGGGGTGAGAAATATAAGTCCAGACATGTGTGATATCCACAGAAACCTCAGAATCTCAGCTAAAATGTCACATAAACCATTTCTACAACCACCAAACACACCGCAAACAAGCCGTGATTAAACGAGCAGTTACGTAAATGCGCAGAAGTCCGCTAAACAAACAAAACCGAACCAGAAATTCTTCAGACTTCGTGTAACCGGCTAAAGATGGGCTGGTTAGCTTCCAGAGCTATCACTGACTCCACACACCAAGTTTCACCACGATCAGACCAAAATTCACCGAATGAGCCGCAAAAGAAGACCACAAAAACACACAGCGGCGCAAATGCGCTAAGACAGAAATTGGCTTACCGTCCTGATTCCTCTGGTATTTTCGCTGGTAGCCGGTAACCACGTGATTGACAGTAGTTGCCATGCCTACCTAGCGCATCAGAGCAGTTTTCCGTCAACAACCTCATTTTAGACCCACCTGCAGACACGTGACTGAACAGACGCCACAAGCAGCAAATTTGGGCCCACATGGGTTTTGGCATCACAACGTCTGATTGGTTGAAGTGATGTGAACGTGGCATCGTTACTTTGATTCTATTGGCTCAAACGATTAAAAAGAGGTGTCAATCACGCAAATTGACCAAAAGAAACCAAAGTTACAGCCGCTCGGAGTTTAAAGGGCCAGAGGCCAATCAAACGCTCTATGCGCTGCAGAAAAGGGCTGTTGCCATGTAAATGTGTGGTTAATTCTTCAAAAATATATTTTAAAAAAGCATTTTTAAGCCTGTTAATAAAATCTATTAATTTCTGCTCTTTAAAACCTAAAAAATCAACTGGCATGTCGTCCAATTGTGCGCCAAAATTGGACATTTTTGTACAGCGTCTGGGTATTCATGTATTGACAGCGCTGTAATTTTTCACTGTTTCACTTTAGAAACATGAGTCTTTGCACAGATGATGTTTATATGTTGGTTACTGGATTTCTGGAACCAAATGTGATCTGAGGCATATTTTTAAAAGGGTTATATGCTAAAATTAAAAAAAAAAAATAGGTGAGGATAAAATCTACTTACTTTTTCTGTGTTCCAGTCTCAGTAACTTTGACACAGTAATATCTGCTTCAATATTTACACCTCTGATGAAATCTCCCAAGTGTTAGCTTTATTTTGATACCAAGATTGTAAGGACAGAGTTTGTAATTGCAGAGAAATAATCAATTAAATTTGGGCATTACATTTTCGAGCAGGAAGCTCAGAAAGAGTGGTTGTAGTGCAGACGTGAGCCGGCACACTGAGCCGTGAGCGGCTTTTGTTTCCAGGTACCGCTTTGTCGGCGAGGTGGTGGTCAGCCTGAAGAAGCAGCTGGACATGTACGTTCATTCCACGAAGAGGCAGGAGGACACGGTGAGGCGGAGTCTGCAGGACATGGAGACCAGGTACGGCTGATGATTTCACTGTTTACTTCCTGAAAAGACGATGACTCATCAGCAGAGTAAATCCTTCTTATTGAGTCGTTACTCCACAGAACCAAACTGTATATCAGCAGCTCGAGTGTTTTTACTCTTCTTAAATGTGTTTTCGTTTAGCAGATTATGAGTAAAAGTACAGAGGAGCAGCAGAGCGGGCGTCTTTAACTGTGTGCAGACCGGCCAACACAAAAACACGTCTCTGTGCGTTCAGCTAGATTCTGTGTTGGTCGAATCATTTGTTTCAATTTACACAGTGGCACTGGAAATACTCGTAAACGTGAACACTGTGTGTGAGTGTGAATGGTTGTCAGTCTCTACGTGTTGACCCTGGACAGACCGGCGACCTGTCCAGGGTGTACTCTGCGGGGTAGGCTCCACCCCCACCCGTGACCCTGACAACGATAAGCAGAAGAGCATGGATGCATGGGAATAATGTGTGGCTGCCCTTGGAAAGTGCAGCGTGGCTTGATAAACATCCTGACCTGTGACGTCTCAAACAGGAAAGGATCCAAGTATCACTCGCCACAGGCTGCGGGGCCTCCTGATCATCACGATACTGCGTTGGGTTTGAAGTCGTTACTGCTCGTTAACGTGAAACACTCGGCGCTGCTGTGAATCCTCACAGACTTTTACTCGTTATCTTCATGTTTGGAAACACTCAGAGAATTTGTTACATTCACTGAATTTCATCAAATTGTTACCAAGCGTCTCTTTGCTGAGCTCGACTGTTCTGAGTCTCCACGCGCTAAAGGTCGCCGCCTCGTTCCTACTTAGTATTAATAACTTGAACCTTCCTCAGGTGCTCGCTGTCCCGTCTGAGGACTTTCTGGAAAATAACCCCCCCTCGTGCTTCTGCTGTTTCAGGCTGCAGAGCATCGAGCACACAGAGTCTCGTCTGAGGACCGAGCTGCAGGCGGGATTCGTCGCGTTTGCCAAACTTCTGAAAGCGAAAATGATGTCGCTCCTTAAAGACATACAGGTAACATCCATCAGCTGTTTTAAATATTGTTGACTATCTAGCAGGCTGATGTCATTTCCTGTTTCTCTCTGCAGTGTCCCCGTCTGTAAGTCTTTGTTTTCTGCAGCCAGAGTTGATCCGCTGCCTCAGCTTCAAGCGCACATTTCTCATTTGTTAGAAAGTGACGCAAATCTTTTCTCAAAATAGGAACCGAATTTATGAGCTCAGTGAGTTTCACTCCTCAGCGTAGCCTTGAGTCTTATCTGCTGCTGCTCTCAGTATCAAGCGTCTGTGCTCACTCAGCCTCGCACGCCAACGTTTCTGGTAAAATACAAGAAAATGGAGCTCCTAAAAAATGATTAAAACATGCTGTGTGTGTGTGTGTGTGTGTGTGTGTGCGTGTGTGTAGAAAGTGTATGAGCTGGAATGTGAGCAGATTCATGGGAGGATGGTGAAGATGAAGCAGCTCCAGCAGAGCCAAACGTCCATGAAGGAAACGCTCGAAAAGGCCCGAAATCTCACCGACCTGCCAAAGCTGCTCTCACACACCGCAAAGGTACAGATATGTGACAGACACACTGCAGCTGTACTCATCATACCATAATATGAAAACATGCGAGGCACACTGACACTCAAAATGCTGTGTGACTAATATTGAATATTGAAGTCTTTACAGAGCGATAGAGACGTTTAACCCTTTAAGACCTACCATAGAACCAAGTCCACCAGAGCTTATATTATATTTTTACCTGCTGGAGCCATTTTTGGGAGCATTTCAAGTTGATATACATCAATACAACCATTACAGCCTAAATTTTAATAATATGTCTGCATTAAGTGCATAGAAATTACATAAATTGCAAAAAAGTGCAATAAACTACAAAAAAATAGAAAATCGTTTTTGTTTTTTTAACATATATTTCTAGTTAGAGAAATTTAAGAGGCTTATCCCCCAAAACTGTATATACAAAAAAGTTGCACAAAATAGTTTCCCACCACAGGACATTTATTTTGAGTGTCTTCATAGTTTTATTTTTGAAATACACCAATTTTTATACACTGCAGGAAAAACGAAAATAAATATTATAGTGCAAATTTGCAAAAAAGCAGCATATGCATCAAAATAAACTATTTCCAGCAGTGCAATATGAGTCCTAAGCATCCCAGAAACCACACAGAAAGTCATAAAGTCAAAGATAACTTTTAAAAACACCAGTATAGGCTCATGAGGCCCTGATGGTAAAAAACTACATTTTCGCGAAAATGACGTCACTTCCGGTTTCGGGCAGGTCATGGCGGACATGTGATAGTTCGCGCTGATGGACGTAGGAAGTGTTACAAACAGCTGATCGGATGGCAAAGCATGTTTCTGGAATATTATTTTTTTTGTTGCTGCAAGTGCTTTTTATGCAGTTTTTGCAAAACTATATGTGGAAGGAAACTGTGACCGAGGACAAGCTGATGGCATAAGATGTAAGTACAACTCCTCCGGTTTCATATGCAAAAAAAATTATTGCGCTAGCTCACGTGGTTGCAGAGCTACCAGGATTTAAAAATAGTTACGCAAAACAGAGCGTGCCCGCTCTGAGCGGCTTTAAAGGGTTAAACATGTAAATCATACATGAACAGTCATGACAGAAATCTAACAACAACAATTAGAAGCAAAGACAGAGACTGGAGTTGTTTCCATGTTCATGGATGTCGCCCATCTTCACTAATGTCTGCTGTAGATGCGAAACTGTGGGAGGAGCCAGTCCTCACTGGTACGTCCCCACAGAGTTAGACTAAAGTCCATCAAAGCCAGGCTTTCCTACCTTAGCAAAGATTCAAACCCCTAAAAAGGGACGTTTCGCACATCATGCACAAGGATCCCTATGAGCGTCCCCCAATCATATCAGATAATCATTGTTTATAAAAATCTTTGAAAACACAACACTGTTGCAAATAAACAGAAGTTCTGCAGAAAACGTTAATCTGGTGACGTAGAGCGCAGACGGCTTTGTTTTCTCTTCCAGATTAAAACCCAGATGAAGGAGCTTCTAGATCAGGACTCAGACCCCCCTCTGAAAATGCCTGAAGTGAAGCTCATTACCAAGCTGGGTTACGAGGAAACCCTCTCTGAGCTTTGTAAGTCCGCTCGTGTATCTGTTTGTTTACGTTGTGTCTTCAGCTTTGCAGCGGACGCTCGACCGTACGCGTGAAAACCAAACCGAATCATTTTATGTGCCGGTTTGGTTTGTGCGTTCTGTCCACGAGCTCAGAGTTCATGTTGACGCTGTTTGAGTTTGGATGTAGTTTAATCGAGAGAAAATAATCGCTGCAGCCTCCTCCTCCATTGTTTCGGTTTCCAGGTAACCTTCATGTTTCGTGGATCCCTTTCGCTGTGCCACCAACCTTGGATAAAAACACAGGAGCTCCGGCGACTCCTGCTGCCCCTCCTCCCACCTCCACCTGCAACCCCATCTCCAGCACCGTGATGGACAGCGCCTCTGCTTCTCATTCGCTTAATCTGCCGTTTACGTCCTCCTCTGCCCCCCAACATGGACAAGACTCCACTTCTTTCACGTCTCCCTCCACCTGTCTCCACCCCGGCCCCCAAACGGAGACGGCCGGTTCCAGTGCTACACCTGTTCCTAATGACTGTGCTGCTACACCTTCTCCATCCTCACAGTCAAGTTCATCTTCGTTTTGCAAATTTTCGCCCAACCTAACCCTTTATAACCTCCTCACTCACCATCAGGTCGGCGCTCAGGATTCGGTCAATCCTCGGTCTCCGCCCTCGAGTTCCCCGTCGGGTCAGTTCAGTCACGCTCTCCCTCCAACCACCACCTCTCCTGCAACCTCCAACAGGCCCCTCCCCCCATCCTGTAATGCCCCAGGCGCTCCAACCAGCCGTGCCTCTCCTTCGTGCACGCTCTTATCCAGCTCCTCCACTTCCATTACTCCTCCTGCTCACACCTCCACCTTTCCATTGCCCACTGACACCACCCCTCAAACTGGCAAAGCTATGAACTGTAACCCCCCAGCTACCACCAGTGTTCTCCCTCCACCATCAACGCCTGTGTCCGCTCAGTCGAGCGTTCCTCCGTCCTCCACGACCACCATGTTTCCCTCCTCCATCACTTCATCCATCTCCACCCGTCCCAGTCTGTCAGCACTTGTGTCCAGTCAGCCCACTATTCCTCCATCCTCCACAACCTCCATGTTCCCCCACTCCTCCTCCTCTTATACTCCAGTGTTCACCGGCTCCATCACCCAAACCAACACCTCCCCCGACACACCTGTTACCATCAGTAGCTTCTCGTCACCGCATTTAACCAATCAGTCGTCTGCGTTTCCCTCCTCCTCCTTCTCCACCCCTCTTCCCACCTCCACCTGTCCAGCAGCCACCCCCGCGTCTGTTTTCCAGACTCTCGACAGCCGTGTCGCTAACCTGGTCGTTCCAGATAGTTCCACGTGTCGCCCTTCGGCGTGGCTCTCGCCCTACGATCAGTCTAATCTTCGTCTTTCCTCCTCCGCCTGCCCCTCGTCTGTTTCTCCTCCAACCGTCTCATCCACCTGCCCACCTGCTCAGATTTCTAACTCTCCGAATCACTTCAAACCTCTTGTTACACATTCAAGTCTGGTGTTGGCTTCTCCAGCCTCCTCCTCCACATCCTCCGCCTGTCCCGTGTCCTCCTGGTGCCTCCTCCCCCAAACAAGTAACCTACTTCTTCCAGTCACCTCTGATGCCACCACCTCCTCCACAACCATAAGCTCCTCCTCCACCAGCCCACCCACATCCACCTGTGCTGTTCTGAGCAGCGGTAACGCTTCCTCGCTCGTTCCCGTCAGCATTCCTTCATCTCTTTGGAATTCCTTGTCCACTTCGTCCTCTGTAGCGTTCGTATACTCCGCCTCCGCCACCCCGCTCAGCACCACCTGTTCCACAGCGACGCGCAGCTCGCTGCTCCACACGTCTCACTCGCTTTTTCCCGTCAGCAGTCTCAGTACGTCACAGATCTTCGCTCCCTCTCTCACGCCAACCTTCTCGTCCTTCGTCACTTCTCCCTCCTCCGCCACCAGTTGTTCATCTCCCAGATATTTGTTCCTCCCCCAAACTGACGCCTCCCGTTCCTCAGTTGTTCTCAGCATGCTGCCCGCCGGCTCCTCGTCCCCCCTGTCGGCGGGTCAGTTTCGATCCTCGCTTAAACCCGTCCAACCGCTGCAGCTTCTGAACCAAAGCGCTGGTCCTCACTGGAACCAGCCCACCATCGTCATGCTGACCAACACTCAGAGTTTGTATCAGGTGCTGCTCAACGAAGCTGCTCTCATCAGGCTGCCTGATCGTCGTGCTTTCCATCCGGCCTCGGCGCAGAGACGAAGCGCCCTCGAGGAAAGCACCATCACAGAAGTGAGTCCAGAGACTTCTGCGGGAAGCTGTGACGGACCGAGCGACACGTTACCGTCAGAGCAGCAAACCGTGGAGGATACGAGCCCGGCTTTGCCCAGCAGCTCCTCGCTTCAGGAACTTGACCACACACTTCATCCCCCCTCCCCTCAGGAACAGACTCAGCAGGTTCCCGTGGAGGGCTTGGTGGTTGACTCTCGCCGTGATAACGCTATACGAGATACTGAGGAGGTCCAGGAAACGAAAGAAACCGAGCACGCCACTTGTGTCTCTGACGAAGCAAAACCGAACGCCCTCGAGCCAAAAGACGACGCACCAACTCTGGTAACTCCTGACAAGGACGTCGAAGAGCCGAGCGCCGTGATTGGACAGGAGGACTTCAGCCTGAGTCGGTGGCAGCCCAAAGTGTCCGTGTTGAGACTGCCTGTGTCCCTACCGAGATTTGGACGGTCCCTTCCCAGTTTTCGTCTGTTACCTGGAGAGACCGAAGATGAGATTTACCTGGAGGAAATGAGCGACGACTGTCAGGTAGGACGCACTTGTGAAACACGATCTGTAACCCAGGCAAACTTGAGAAAGTTGGATTATAAAATGAACCGGTCAGCTTTAAGAGACTGTTGTCGTTGTGCTCCGTTACAGTCCGATGCCGAAGACGTGCCGGCTGACGAAGAGGATTTCATGAAGCCGGAATCGTCTCCAGACTCTCCGATAACCCTGGAGATTCTTGCCTGCTCGGTTTGTGCGTCACCCGGCACTTCGATCATCTGCTCAGCCTGCGGTCGAGGATACCACAGAGACTGCCACGTCCCCCCAGTTGGACTCGACTTTTGGTAAGAAAAATTATTTTTATCCTTTTGCTTCTTTAAGATGACTGAAGTTAGGGCTGCTCAATTAATCCAATTTTAATCACAATTACGATTCAACGATCATTAAAAATGACTGAGCCGATTATTAGCCCCTCCCTCGTGCTTTACACGCTGCTCCGTGTGGCAAATCGAGCGCACCTCTCTGCGCTTCGAACACGCGTCACAACAATAAGAGGACCCGAGGGAAGCTCGGAAAGCTGAGCAGAAGTTATTGCGACCCCAACCAATCACAGCAGATGGCCCCGCCCCTCCCTGAGCCTGGTTCTGCTGGAGGTTTCTTCCTGTTAAAAGGGAGTTTTTCCTTCCCACTGTCGCCAAAGTGCTGCTCATAGGGGGTCATATGATTGTTGGGTTTTTCTCTGTATCTATGAAGCGCCTTGAGGCGACTTTTGTTATGATTTGGCGCTATATAAATAAAATTGAATTGAATTTGGAGAGCAGAATGACTGCTGTTGGTTGAAAAGAGGTAAAAAACTTCAGTGGTGTGGAAACATTATGGGTTCAGTCAGACGTGGATCAAGTAGACACAGTGTGTAAACTTTGCTACAGTGTCGTAGCTGCACCACAGAGCAACACTGCAAAGTTCACTAAACATAGATGTTTACATTTTTCATTTATTTCTTATATTGCAAACATTTGCACTGTTATCAGTATTTGTACTATTTTATATTATTTTTTAAAGTCATTATTCAACACATTGTTATTGTTAAATAAATAGCGTCAAATAATCGTGATTATCATTTTTGCCATAATCGAGCAGCCGTAGCTGGAGTCCACTGATGTGACCATTGGATTGAAAATCCATCTAAAGCCTATTCAAAAAGGTTTTTTTTTCATTTTAAGTTATTGTGAATAAAACACTTTCCTGATTTACTTTTATTATGAAACCTGTTGGGTTCAAATATTGAGGAGGGATACAGGAAGTAGTCAACTTTCAAAATAACAACACTGATCCGGCCGGGTGAAGTCAAACGATGATTTTAATGCACGCGTGGAGGGACCGCCGCTGTACGCAGACAGCGCTGATCCCCGACTTACAGAGCATAAGCAGATGCTTTATACCATCAGGGCTTAAATTTAATGACGTCACAGATACAGTTCATACATAGGTTTCAAAACCACAATGACCTTTAACACAGTTTAAAATAACATTGTCTCCGTCTCCACGACAGATGCTTCCTGTCAACATTCTGACTTTCACTTCTCGTCTGGAACAAACTGTTCCTCTTTTTGCAGAGACAATTTTGCAGTTGCAAGCAAACATGATTAACCTCTCACCTATAAATGAGTCTGTCTACTGTGTGAGTGTGTGTGTGTGTGTGTCAGCATGAAATGCACTCAGTTTCACCTCACCAGCTGAACTTGTAACCTTTTCCACCAGACAGAAGGCCAGCACGTACACCACTGAAACTATATGTGTAATATATTGAATAAATGTTTTAAATGAATGCCACTACTTCAAAGCTTAATAAAAAGGATATAAATGAATAAATGATAACAATGAATCATCTGGAATAAAAGGTTAATATGACAATATGCATAAACATTAACTTAAAACTTAAAGCTTTCTGTTATATTGTTAAAGCAATGATTACACTGCAGATTATGCTGATAAAATACTTTTGTTCAATCCCACAAACCTCTGCAGGAAGTCTCTTAACATTGATTCTGTTCATTTCGTCATCATCAGGTGACGTCTTCAGTCTCAGCTGACTGCAGGTTTCAATCTTATAAACAGTACGTTTGCATAATGACTGAAACCAGCCCACTGAAGGAACAAAGGGCTGGGAGGTCACCTTCATCATTAATATGCAAATTAGGGCTGTGTGATATGACCATAATCTCATATCCCGATATAAGACGTCTATCGTCCCGATAACGATATAAATCACAAAATTTTAACATTTTTTGTAAAGTCTGTGAATCTCAGGCAGCTCGACTTGTGTGAAGTGTTTCCAGCCGCGCGTCGAGTGTTTTAACCGATGCATGAAACGATACATTTTAGACATAAGTTGTAACGGCGCCGTTTTCTTTGTGAGTATTTGTTACACGGCGTGCTGCGGGAAAAAGCCTGTTCTAACGTTTGAGTCTAAGGTTTATTTTTTAAGCACCTGGCGTCTTTTTTACTTCTCATCCGTAAATAATCTGCTCTTTCACGTGATTCAGTTTATTTTGAAAAGTCTCAACAGGATCTTGAGCTTTATTGTGAAAGGTTTATGTGGAAATTAAACACGCAATGGTGTTACCGTTGTTGTTGCTAACGACAACGCATAAAAACAGGCGCTTGTCCGTCCGTAGTGTGGTTATATTAAATATAAGAGAAAGAGAGAACTTTAAGAAATTAATAATAACTACAGCGACATCAAAACATGAAAAAATATTGCTGTAAACAGTTTATTTTGCGACACCACGAAACAAACGATAGCGTAAAATGAAACGACAGATGTTTTTATATCGTCATCTGATATATGTCGTTATATCGAACAGCCCTACTGCTGTCATGACAAGTCTTAATGATGAAGGTGACCTCCCAGCCCATTGTTCCTTCAGTGGGCTGGTTTCAGTCATTATGCAAACGTCCTGTTTATAAGATTGAAACCTGCAGTGATGACGAAACCTTTCTCTGAAAACGTCCAGATGAACAGAATCAGCTCCTTGCGTCTTCCTTACCTGGATGATTGAGCGTGCATCCAAACCTCTGCAGGAAGTGCAGACTATGAGTGTCAGTAACATCGCTCAGTGAAGTGACCTCTGCTGTTTGTCCTCGTCCTGCAGGTCAGAGTGGGCGTGTTCATTATGTCAGAACCTGTCAGACCCGTCGGACCCCTACAGCACCGAGAGACGTCAGCATACCGGCCTCAGTCTGCAGAGCCTCAGGGTCAGCGTCTGCACCTCACTTCACAAAGTGACTCTTGTCTCCATCAGTTTGTGGCAGATTTCCTTCTAAAGTTTTGTGTGTTATGTTTTTGTTTTTCAGAGGTGCGAGAGTCTCGTTCTGCATGTGAAGGTTGAAGTCTGCAGTCGGTGCTCTCAGGTCAGTCTGAACAAAGCTCCATCAGAGTAGAAGCTTTTAGCAGCTAACAGGTTTATACACTTCATAAAAGGTGCATGAATGAAAATAAACCTGGAAATGCAAAATAAAGGGTCTCCTGTAGCTGTCGTTGAACCAGCAGGTGGCGCTCCTGCAGCCTGAAGACTTTGTTTTCTTCTCTTCAGTTTGGCGGTTTGTCTCGGCTGAAGTCGATATCGGACCGCCTGACCCTCCGCCGGCCTCCTCCGTATCAAACGGCCGCGGAGCTCGTCTCTGACATGTGGACTCTGTTTAAAGACGCCTCTCAGGTACGCACGGAGCAGGTGGAGTCAAACACAGAGCCTGATCAACTGTTTTCTCTCTTTAACCCTTTAAGACCGACCATAGAACCAAGTCCGCCAGAGCTTATATTATATGTTTACATGCTGTGGAGCCATTTTTGGGAGCATTTCAAGTTGTTATACATCAATACAACCATTACAGCCTAAATTTTAATAATATGTCTGCATTAAGTGCATAGTAATTACATAAATTGCAAAAAAGCAGCATATGCATCAAAATAAACTATTTCCAGCAGTGCAATATGAGTCCTAAGCATCCCAGAAACCACACAGAAAGTCATAAAGTCAAAGATAACTTTTAAAAACACCAGTATAGGCTCATGAGGCCCTGATGGTAAAAAACTACATTTCCGTGAAAATGACGTCACTTCCGGTTTCGGGCAGGTCATGGCGGACATGCGAAAGTTCGCGCTGATGGACGTAGGAAGTGTTACAAACAGCTGATCGGATCGGCAAAGCGTGTTTCTGGAATATTATGTTTGTGTTGCTGCAAGTGCTTTTTATGCAGTTTTTGCAAAGCTATATGTGGAAGGAAACTGTGACCGAGGACAAGCTGATGGCATAAGATGTAAGTACAACTCCTCCGGTTTCATATGCAAAAAAAATTATTGCGCTAGCTCACGTGGTTGCAGAGCTACCGGGATTTAAAAATAGTTACGCAAAACAGAGCGTGCCCGCTCTGACCGGCTTTAAAGGGTTAATGAATTAATGAGACGGTGTTAAACTCTACTTTTTGTTACTATCATGAAATTAAAATACCAAATGGATGAAACACATTAATTATTCCATCAATAATAATAATAATAATAATAATAATAATAATAATCCAGGTCTCTAAAGGGCTGTTTGTGCTGTGAGCACAGCTGCTCAGTTATAAGAACAAAGTAAAACATGGCTCGCCTTCATAACGTCCAACTTTTTTATGGAGATATTTGTTTTAAAACTGTACCTCAAACTTTCACCACTAGGAGGCAGAGTTTTACCACAAAGCCTGAGTGGCGTTGCCTCAGTGATAAGAGCAGCAGAGTTGTGCTGTGGATGTGAGAGTCCCGATCAGCTGTTCCCCGCCCCTCGCCCCACGGCACCTGTCCCTGAAACACCGAAGAAACCTGAAGGACATGGCGCCTTTTTAACAGCTGTGAAAGCCGTGCTTCCTGTTAACCTGCTGCTTCTGTTAGTTCCCCGAGTTTAAAGAGAGAGCAGGAAAATGACCTGGAGTCAGTCTTACCTGTTCAGGTGACACCTGTCCGCTAGTGTCGTCTAATTATTCCCGACCTCTCGAGCACTGCTGTACGTGAGTGTGGAGTCGGCTCCGGCTTCCTTTCTCGTCCTCACAGGTGTTTCACGTCTGAAGATGTTGGACGTGTAGTTTGAAAATAAATAATCAGAATTCAGGGCTGATTTCACTGCCTGCAGCCATGTTTGCTGTGCAGCCGACGCTCGGCTTCAGCGCAGACTCGCTGAGATAACCGAGCAGCAGGACGAGCCGTCACTCTGCCTTCTCTCTGCTGTTTTCAGGACGACGAGTTGCAGAAACTGCGGGAAAGTTTCCGGATGAAGTTGGTGGAAACTCTGAGTTCGGAGCTCCATCCTTCACTCCTCACCGCACCGAACTCAAACCCGCAAACTGCAGCTGGACACGCAAGCAGATCGCAGCACGGCCGAGAAGACGAGAGATTAAAGTTGGAAAAAGAAGAAGGGTTAATACCCGAATCCAAACTCGAGGACTTCAGGAAGAGACTGAGAGACTTTCTGGATCTAAAGGGAAGTCCTGGTCCAAAGAGGAAAAAGAGAAACGATGACTGAGGAGGTTTGAAATGACCAAGAAAACTCTGCACAGCTGCTTTTTTCTTTTTTAACCCATGAATGTATGAATGACCTCAGCAATAGTTCTTATATGACTGTCGCAGCTTCCTGTAGCAAGCGGTCGTCTTCAGATGTCATAAGTTTGTGTGAAAAGCCCAGCGAGACTGAACGTAGCGCGATGGAAACGACGCGACTAACCGTGTGTGTGACCGGAAACGAGCTCGTCTGTTCCGCCTTCATCGGTTTGTTTGCTCGCTGCTTTTAAAAACCAAAATCAGAGTTTCAGTGGCTCAAAGAAAATAACAACCTGTCCTGATGCAGATTTGATTGGTGGAAGCTCGGCTCTGTGCGCTCGGTGCTGGAGCTCCTGCAGGTGTGCTGCACTCTGATTTACAGGAAGTATCTGAGCTTACAGCAGGCAGATGTGACCGCGGCAGCTGTAGACAGTTAAGGCACGAGTAACTTTAAAAAGCATTCTTCAGAAACACCATGTGCCTTAATTTCAAACCGCCCACAGAAGCCTGGAAACCGCTGATGAGGAAGTCAGTTTCTGAGTGGCCGCGGCGTGTAATCCCACAGGAGTATTAACCCGTCGTCTCACTGACAGCGTAAAAAACCGCTAAAGGTTTCCTCTGCTGTGGACGGGACGCGTCCTCGCCAGCGCTTCTGTATTTCTGCACTCAGTTCGCTGCATCTGCGAGTCGTAATCGATGATTTTGGTCTGAACTTTAAACAATATTTCTGGTGTGAAAAAGTTCATTTTTCTGGGAGTGGTTGCATCTTAGAGGCAATAATTTTTCAGTATTTCACATTTTTCTTCAAAAAGGGATGAAATGACGGCGGCATCGATCGGTCGAGTGTCTGTGCTGTGACTTTATAAACATTAAACTGGTGATTTCCTGTGAGACTTTGTGCCGGGCTCGATTTTACCGCCTTAGTGTGACACGTTCATTCAGGCATGAAGCTGTTACTTTTTTCTCGCGGTTGTAACTACAGCGGAGTCCTCGGTGGCAGCATTGTTACCTTTAACCTTTACTACCGTCAGATTTCATCTCTTTGGCAGCTGATCAGCCACAACGTGTTTTTGGTATTTCCCCTGAAAGCTGAGGCTGCAGCGAGTAGCGTGACATGTTTACAGGTTAGTCCGAGTTTTCTCGTTTGATATTTCATGTTTTACACGTACGTTGTGTTTTCTCTTACGATTTACTTTGTTTAACATATATATAAAATATAACATTAAAATAAACGTTCTCTTCCATAACTGACCGGCTCTGAGACGAGTCTCGTGTATTTACTGTGAGCAATCAGTCGACCTGTGATTTATTGTAACAGGCGACTCTGTATTTGATCTTTGTCTTCAGTGTTTGACCCACATCCTGCTGAGGTCTCAGATTTTATTCCTTCCTTCCAGCTTTATGACTCCATTTGTTTTCTAGTCACTTCATGTCGCCGTCTTCTCTTTCTTTAATAATTACATGTCAAACGGATCCCATCACATGCTTCAGTCTGTGGGACCAATGACCCGGTTCATGTTTGTGTTGGTTGTGGAACTCTGACTCCTTTCTTTGTGTGCGCAGTTCGATGTCATGCACAAACCTGTGTTCAAACTTTATTGTGAAAGTCTGTGTCTACGTCCCTTTTTTAGGAATTTGAAACACTTTTACTTTGATGTGAACAGAAGCTGGTTGGACTCATCGAAAACATAAAAATCTACTGAAGAAGAACTCAAATCTAAACGTGGATTCTTCTTCTGCTGTACATTTTATCAAAGAAAATGTTAGGCTGTGTTTTTAAGAAATACCATTAAATATTTTTTTCATGTGACTGTAAATCACCTCTTTACTCAGAACACAAATCCCTTTGTGCGTGCATCAGGAGGCCGTGAAAGTGCCAAATGCACCGTCCGCTGTGGAAACCCCGCGAGACTTCGATCGCTGTCTTATTGAAATTTCTCGGTAGGCTGAAAATCGTGCGGTGGGACAAACCGCTTTTAAACAAAATGATTAAATGTAAACTTTTAGGTGCACGAGGAGGACTTCGAGAGTCTTAGAGTCGATGATAAAAAGCTCACTTATTTGTCTGCATGATTTATACAGCAAATATGGCCCCGAGGGATCCAGTAATGAATAAAGATCAGATATCTTGGTCTAAATTTGGAAATTAATCCCCCTTTGATATCAAATTAAATGATTTGTTGAAGAAAATAATAATCAGTTAAGTTCTGCAGCTGCTGAAGAAAAACAGGAAGAATGAGGTTGTTCAGCTGGGAGCCAGCAGGTGGAGCCAAAGAGGCAGAAACGAAGCTTGTCGTTTAATCGACGCGCTCTGCAGCACACAGTCTTTCCCCACTGAGACGAACCCAGCTGCACAAATCTGCAGATTTTCACACGATGCAAAAATGTCCCAATAACTGAAAAATGAGACAGAGACACACCCTCAATGTCCCCTCACTTCAAAACAGGTCAGATGGTATAAAAGCAGAAAGGTTGTAAACAGCAGAGAAAGGTCATTATATCACCACCACCCCACTCCCACCCTCACCCACCAATGCAGAGTGGTGCAAAAATGTTCCCACAGTTAGTGAAAGCCCTGAAATACCCTCAAGACACCGACACAAGCACGTACACAAAGATGCTCATATCTGCCTCCATATCTGCCTCGTTACTGCTGTAATAAGACTCCAGATAAGACCCTCCACCAAGCACGGGCTGCAGTCAGACTGGGCTGTGACTCACAGCTCCGAAGCCCCGCCCACACGGGGTACATAAGCCGGCGGTCTGAAGCGGCGCCTCCAGATCTTTGGCATCTATTGTCAGCAAACCTGAACTGATTCCTGATGGTGGTACAGGAGAAAAGTCGTATGGAGGCGATGGAGGGAAACCAGCAGAGGGTGGAGGTGAACATCCTGCTGCTCGGAGCTCACAATGTTGGCAAGTCCGGTGAGTAAAGATCAAACCGGCTCATTTCCAGAATATTTCATGTTTGCTTACAGAACGTTTTCATGTTGATTCGTTAGAAATATCCTCTTTATGTTTCTCTTCTCGTGTTTTCACTTCATTTCTAGTTTTCTAGCTCAAATGTTGCTCAAAGGAAACAGCTCTGTAGTCATCTATGAACATATTTCAATGTACTGGTTTCTGTTTTCTTTGATCTAATGATCTTTTCTCTCTGTGCAGCTCTCACCGTCAGATTTCTGACCAGGAGATTCATCAGCGAGTACGGCGACATCGGTGAGAGCTCTGTCTGTTCATGCTCCGACTGATCGAAATCATTATTCAGTGTCACTACTGTGAATATTTATTCACGCTTCCCCTTTATCTCTTGTTCTTTCAGAGTCAGTTTACAGCCGAGTTGACAGAATTGATGGGCAGGAGATCTGCTTCAACATCTGGGACTCTCAGTATGCACAGGTAGGTCTCCACCTGGCTGCACCTCGCACACACACAGGTGTATTTCCAGCTCTTTAAAATGTGATCCTTTATATTAAAACACCTTTTTGGTTCCCAAATTGTGGCTGAGCCAACAGATTTGAAAGATATGATAAACGTCAGTGCTAAAGATGGAGCGGGTACCACACATGCACGGTTATGCTTATGAGGAGTAGTTAGAATTAGGGATGCAACGATACCAATTTTTTCAAACCGATACGATGCCGACACTTGGATCTGACTACTTGCCGATACAGAGTACAAAAACCGATACTTCTACCACACACACACACAAATACAATTAATTGGAAGACAGGTTTTATTATATTCCCTGCCGATAAAAAATAAAATCTTAATAAAAATGACCACAAAAAAGTTTCAAGTGAAAAATAAGCACTTCTGTTAAATTATTGCAGAGTCTCCACATTGTAATTTTACAAAATATCACTGAACTATTGGCACTGTCTCGAGCTTTCAGAATAATAAATAAACACTTCTGTTTGGAATCAAATAAATACAAATTAGGTTTGAGAATAAAATAAACTTTTAAATTATTGCAGTTATTGCGTTCCACACTGCTGACATTTTGTTTAGCCTAGCTACAGCAGCCTCCAGTTTCTCTTTTTTATCTGGAGCTGCCAGTCTCACTTGCCTAACCCTGTGCCTGTTTAGCGCGGGATGTCCCCCTAGTGGCCAATCTAAAAAACTACAACAGAAATGAGAAGCCACCCTTTGATTAATGAAATAAGTTGGTATCGGTTAACTTTTACGAGTATGAGCACACACACATTTTACAGTATCGGCCCCGATACCCGATACCAGTATCGGTATCGGTGCATCCCTAGTTAGAATACATAAGTATCCATGGTGATTAAAGGGCATCTTAAATCTGAGATAAACATGATTAATAAAATAAACATGGGGAAAGTGTTTGCTAAGGTCATAGGTCAAGTGTCTCCAATAGAGCTCTATACCAAGGAACGTCAGAAGAGTCGCCCCCTGATGGTCAATAGACAGAATGCAGACTGAGGACCAATCGTTTATATCGAGCGTGTGGTTAGTTTAGTTCGACAGATTAGTTTGGGGAACCTTTTTGCATAAATTTGCATATTAACACCATAAATAATGATGCGAGCATGAATTTTAGAGTTTGTGCGTTTGCTTTCTCCACAGCCCGGAGAGAAGAGTTCCTCCGTCAGCGACAAACAGCTGCAGTGGGCTGACGGGATGATCCTCGTCTACAACATGTGCGATCGCAGCAGCTTCGATGTCGTCCAGCAGCAGCTGCAGCAGATACGTCGAAGCAGGAAGCCGTCCTCTGTCCCCATCATCATCGTGGCAAACAAACGCGACCTGCAGCGGCACCGCACCGTCTCTGGCGAGGAGGGACGGTTGCTCGCCCTGTCCCAACAGTGTGGCTTCTTCGAGGTGTCCGCGGCGGAGACGTACCACGGCGTCCTGCTGGTGTTTCACCGCCTGGTCGACCTCGTGAAAGAGACGCGAGCTATAAGAAAAAGCACGGCCGGCGTCCGAGGGATCGTCAGGAGCGTGTCTGCAGTGTTTGCAAAGAAACGGGCAGAGTAGGCTCAACATGCAAAGGTTGATTTTGCTCATTCTGATGAGATGAAAACGTCAGAGAATTTCCTGTCAGATGCCTCCTGAGTGAAGTCAAAGGTCAGATACGAGACGGGCTGAGGAGGTTGAGAGAACGATTCTTTGTTGGAAGGTCGACGGTAAAGCTGGTCAGAGAAAAGTTGTTTCAGAATAAAGAGGGGCAGCTGGAGCTGAAGACCTTTAGCTCAGCTAGCAGAGAGGCGATGAATATCTCGGCACTTATCAGACACTGACACGAAGTTTCTTCCTCAGAGGATGAATCCTAATTACACAGGTGGTCCTCTGACTTTTCATTAGCCGCACAGGCAGGATGGAGTTCGAACTTCCATCCGATGAGCTGACGAACTCTTCCAGCACCAAAGAGCGTGATGTAACCTCCTCTGATTAAATTCTGGTAACCAATAGTGTTGTAATAGGGCCGACATTATGTGCTCCATTCTTTGGTTTGTGACCAAACATGTGCAAAAACACTGACTGTAGCACTAGCCTTGTGTATAGTCTTTAGCGTGCTAAGGTAGCAAGCGTGCACCAAATTTGCATTGTTTCAGAAAATATTTTAAAAACTCAACGAATTCTCGAGTTCCCCTTGAAACATCTGAAATCATCAGGACTCTGCAGCCTGGTGGGAATGTCGGACGTCTTTGTGTAGTCTGAAAGTTTTGTGTGTCAGAGCGAATTACATTTCTGTTGGATTAAAAAAATGGTTTAGATGTGAACTCGCTCACTGACTGACGATCAGCGTTTTTTCTGGCTGTGATTTCAAACAGGTTATCAGGTTCTCCAGACACTAAACTTACACCATCATGGACCTGCAGGAAAGCTGGGTTCAGTCTGTTTTTAGCTCCTGGATGAACGAGTGGCCCGCCGTTAGCTGGCCCCAGCTCTCTGGGATATATGAGAACAAAAGAACCTATCTGTACTGTAAAATGAATGTTTCTTTTTGTACATAAATCTATTTATTCATATCAGTGTTGTACAGAAACTTTCCCCCCCTGAAATTCAAACCTGAATAAACAACATGAACCAAAGTCACTGTTCAGTCCTCTGAGGTTTGACGAAGCTTTTATTTGAACTTGTGGCACAGTCAGAAACACTTTCAGATCATCGTTTACATAAGTGGTTTCATACAGACAAGAGTGACAACCATAAAATCAATGATAACTTCTAAATGATCAAAACTATATTAATTAAAAGAGATTAAATGAGTTTCAGCAAATTTCTGTCCAAATAAAACGGGTCACTTTCTAACAGGTTTAAACGTGAAATATTTCAAAGTGCTCGATATTTTGGACAATTACAACCACCACTGATCACTTTGACTAGATTCTACTGCATCTGCCTTTTTTACATAATAAAGTTCAGAACTTAGCGAACATTCGTATACCCAACAAGTCTGGTATCAAACCCATCCACACATCTCCAACCAACAACACAGAGCCTTCATCACTACTTTGCATCAGTGCTTGATTATCAGGAGCAAAACACAAAATAACATCACCAAGCTGCACGTTGACCAAAAACACAGCTTTCAGTCACATCTCATCAACTCCGTGACTGGAAAAAGGTTATGAAATGTGACTAAAGGCTTTTCTTCTACAAAGCAAAGCAGATTATGAACAGCATACATTTAACATATTGGAAAGAATTCTGAAATCCTGGTTGTGTCCAAATTCATGGGCTGCATCCTCCTGATGATCCGGCCTTCGCGGTCTACGTGGGCCGGGTCCTCAGAAGGTCGGGTAGGCCGGAAGTAAACGGCTGTGAAATTGGACAGTCTCGCCTTCTGATTAGCGTCACCGCTGTCTCGGTGGAGTTTAATAAACTCAGCCGTCTGCTCCTTGCTATCTAAAATATAACAGGACACTGGAGTAAACTCTCGACCGTCTCACACTTCTGTTTAATCAGTTTTCTGTTTGACATTTAAACCACCCGGGGGATTAATAAAGTTTTATTTTATCTAATCTAATAACTTTAATCTCAGCCAAACCGATTTACTCACAAACAAATAAAACACTGAAAAAAGCCCAACAATAACATTTTTAGGTTGTCTAAGTGACTTATATCTTACGTTTAACCCGAGTAGCGAAAGTCCGCGGTGATCTGAAAATGATGTGCCGGGAGTTGTGCCGTTCTCGGCGGCTTCAGTGACCCTCGAGCTCCGGCGAGCTATCGAGCTGGTGGGTAGCACACGTCTCCGAAAACGTCGAAGCACTTTTGCAAATATGCGATATCTTGATAAACGAGCAGATATTTGATGTTTACACAGCTACTTTCTCGCCTGAAAATATGTTAAAAGTTTGTTTTGTGACCCAGAAGTATTAGTAAGAGTAATTTTAAAACTTAGTAGCGGCCGCCATTGTTGGAAACTGGAGTTTGGCTGGGCCGCGCTATGAATTCTGGGATATGGTAGGCCACGAAGGACACACCCGACTCATCCTTCAAATTCGGGGAAAAGGAGGACGCATTTGTCGGCTGCATTCGGAGGAGTCTACGAATTTGGACAGCCTTCGGCGCGTCGCTGTGACGTAATCGGTCTACAAATGCGGCCTCAGGAGGATGCAGCCCATGAATTTGGACACGACCAAATATAGAACATTTTCTGTGAAACAGATCTGGGATTATTTGGGACTTTGTGGCTCGACATTAAACCCGATTAAACCTAATGACAGAGATTTCTCTGGATTTACATTGATGCAGGTTGATACTCTAGATTCATGTGACGGTGTTTTTTTGGGAGGCGTTCCACATGAATCGGTCTTGGGCCCTTTTTTATTTCTTCCGTCTTAAAAACCTCCTGAAAGATATGGCAGTATGAAAAACATGAACTACAACCTGCCTTTAAACACTTCATGACGTTACAATGAACAATAATAAATATGATTCTACACATTTGGCCTCAGTGGATCAAATTTTAGGTTAATGAGGAACTAAAACTAAAGAAAATCTTTGTCTTGTAGGTTTTGCATGTTGCCGCCTGTCCACAGCGAGAACGGCGTCAGCGATCAAATAATAATTTGGTGACAGCTTTGCGGCTGAACACGAACGCACAAACCAGCAGCAGCTGAGGCAGGTTCGTCTGATCATCCAGGACTGACGTGGCCGGCTGTAATCGCTCGGGGGTCAGGGTCAAAGGCCGCGGTCGGTGGGGGATAAGGGTGGGGTCAAACCTCAGCGTGGTGTTTAATAGTCGGTTGTTTCTGTAGCGTTGGCAGCATTTTCGGAGGAGTTGGGGGTCAGGTACTCGAAGGCCTTCTGGCTCTGGGAGACGAACTGTTTGAGCGGGGTGAGGAGCAGCTCGGCGGCAGATGGCCGTCGAGGGGCGGCGCCTTCGGAAGGGAGGGGCATGACCTCCACCTCTGGGGCTTGGGGCTCCTTCAGACTCGAGCGACGACAGCCATTGGTTGGGTCGGGGCTCACAGGACCCCCGGAACCTCGTGCGGCGCGGGAATACAGGCTCCGGCGGCCGCGAGGACGGCCGTCCATGGCCTTCAGGAAGAGGCTGTTACTGGAGCCGCGACGAGACGAGTTGTCAGATACAAGCTCCTCTTGGTTCAAGAATTCCTCCACCTCCTGAGGAGATGGCTTCTGCAGCTGAAAACAAATGGGGAGTGGAGTTGGAAATCCGACATGTCTCAGGTGTGTTACAGGTGTGTTGCAGATGCTGTCTACTCACCATGTTGTAAAGGGGTGTGGTGTTGAACACGAACTGAAGGGTGATCTTGGACAGTTCCCTCAGCTCTTGAAGCAGCCCCTGGATTTGGAGGGGTACTCCTCGGACCTGACGAACCACACGCAGCTCCGCCAACATGGTCGCCCGAACTCTGACCGCATTCAGAGAGGCCTCTCTGAGGGCCTCTGCTTGGTACACCAGCGCCACCAGGAGGCCCTGCAGGAATTGCAGCAGGTCGCCGGACAACTTGAGGACCTGAAGCAAACCAACCTGCAGGGAACAGGTGCTGTTGTTAGAACATCCATGAATGTTGTGTCTCCAGCAGTAAACTTACTCAAATAGTGAATGAACTTGGAAGAATTCGGCTTTTTCACTCCTCTAGCTGCTTTGTTCTTCAGCTTCTGTCTTCTCCTTTAACTTTTCTGTTAGTAGCATAAACATGACCCATCATGGACAGGTGCAGTGGACCTATGCATGGCTAACACATTCAACAATTCTGAGACCAGGAGGAGACACAAACCCAACCTCATGGGGTCATAAGCTACTCCCAGTCCCAGTTCCAAGCCTGGATCGCACGATCTGATATCCTCGTGTTGGTGTTGTTCCCAGATCATCATACTAAAGGTTGTTCCAGGATCAACATTGCAAGTGACCAATCAGAATGTTGTGATGTCATACTTTTGCGACTTCGGGAAAAACCGGCGTAAAACAAAAAACTGTACTTAAGCTGCGAGAAACCGCCTTTGTCCGCCGATCAACGGACCCTAACCCTGACCCTAACCCTTTAATAAACGCTAAGCAGAATTGATATTGTCCTTGCAACATTGGAATTTCATAAATGCACGAATGGGTTGGTACGCAAAAGAATAACGTCACAATAATGTGATTGGTCACTTGCAATGTTGAACCTGGAACAACATTTTCATGATGATCTGGGAACAACACCAACACGACGATATCAGATCATCCGCCTGGATCAATGAGAAGGTGGATCAAACATGCAACGCCATCTGGGAACAGATCGCAGAACCCCGAGGATCTCCAGGATTTAGTTTTTGGAGTTATTATGAAGAAAGATCGCAAACAGCTTGATTGAGTTCCTTTACCCCGGTGATGACTTCTGATCTGTGTAGTGAAATACTGTGTTACTGTTCAGTGAGGCCTCTCTGCACTTTCCTTAAATCTGTAATAAGTGAGTGCCATACCCGAACTGGGACACTCGTGTCCTTTCTTTGGCGTAAACTTTCCGTAAACCTCTCAGAGTTCACGGAGACAGCAAATTTTCTGGGACACAACGGGGGAGAAAAATTGGACCGGTACCAGCTGGAAGCAGAGCGACACGTGAGGACGCGGAAAGCAACGTGTGAGGAGGGATTGCTCAGGAACAAAGATGGCAGGAACAGCAGGAAAGAGATCAGGGCCCGTCTGTCACACGTCCCCAAATGTAATCAGTGATGCGTTTATTTTGTGGAGGAAAAGCACTGAATTAACTACACTCACATGTGAAAGGACTCCAGTTTGTGCTGGTATTTAGAAGAACCACGCCTCCAGCTCAATACTTCTTTTGAAGACTATAAACTAATAAAAAATATCTTGTTTCAGGATCACAGTGACAAAAAGATGCAGGGGAGATAATCTGGTCCATAAACCTGGAATTTGGGCTCTTAGATGATAAAAACATCCGTTCATTTATTTCCTGCCTGTAAACTCGTGGCAACACTGCATTATGCGGATGAAAAGTTCTGTAATAAGAGGAATTATGTTTGTTTGCCTCACTCCAGAAAGGCTCACGGCAACAATCTGTATCACTTACTAAGAAAAGGAAAAGGATCAAAGTGTTTCCTGTCCGAAGTTCACTCCACACCGTCTCGATTTTCTCCTACCTGCAGTAGCCGCACACACAGACAACCTTCCATCCCATCATCCTTTATGTGAAACATCATTTCCTTTCTCATTTTTCTTACTTCCCTCGCCACCTTCTCTTCTATACTTGCTACTTCGTCTCTGCAGGTTAAACACTCAGGGCTCACCGAGAGACAAAACTCTGTCTAATTTAGATTTGGGCCAATGTAATTGCATATAACATACATACAACACAAACTGCAGATACGTTTGGATGCTGTGTAAAATGTAAACAAAGAATGAATGCAATAATTTGCACATCTCATATCATCATCTGTTTACTGGAGTGACAGCTGACTGAGCATCAGCCGACCAATCAGAGACAAGCCAGGATGTGCAACGAGATATTTACGCAGAGATTGTTGTCGTTGTTTTTCTCTCCGAATACAAAATGTTCTCAGGTCTGTCATGGGAAATTTGGGGTTCGGGTATTTGGGTCAAACAGAGACAGCGGGCCGTGACCTTCTGTGCTGCTGACAAACAGCCACTTGAACACGTGAGCGCACAGCGACAGGCTAATGAGGCGGCTGATTGCTGCTGACACAACAACATGTTGACCAGCTCACCTGCAGAGACACGTCCTCATTAGTCTGAATGAAAAAGGACGGCTGCGCCCACAGCCGAGCCTCGGAAATGTGACCAGCCTGTGCTTATAAGTCACACTGTGGAGGAGATGAGAGGCTTTTGCAGGGTCACTGCGGCGTGCCTTTCACAGGACGCCCAGATACCAGCAAGAAGAAACAAACGGCTCACTGGTGAAGTAAAAACACCACAGACGCCTTTCATGGTTCACAGGGGAAAGGATAGAGTTCAGTGTTTCCTCACACCAAAGATGCTTTTGATGAAAGACTCATTAAAACTCAAAGAGCTGAAACACTTCAGGGCATCCAACTCGTTTTATCGTTTTTTCTGGCCTTGACTAACTTCACTCCTCACTACTTCTCACGATGCTTCAGTTCAGAAGGCTGCACCAAAACTGTGAAGGTCTTTGCTTTCCCGTGGTGCTGTACGCAGTAATGGTGCTATCAAAGCAGCAACACGTAGAGCTTCAGCAGCAGGTCTAATTCAATCAGTTTTACAACAACAGACGCCTCGAGGAGTTTTATACGGTAAGATAGAGACCTACAATAACACTGGACGCAGTCAGGGTTTGGCTCAGTGATCGGGACGACGTAATGCACAAACACAATCTAGACAAACATTGTCACGTTTCTGCCTTTCATTCAAATAACTTCACAATTCTCTGTGTGCATCTTTACACACGTCGGGTATTCATATCGTTGTGGGGACATCTAAGTATAGTAAACTTCCAATTTTTGTTCCCCACAAAGATTCAATTTAGTTTTATTTACACAGCGCCAAATTACAACAAAAATCGCCTCAAGGCGCTTCATAGATACAGAGAAAAACCCAACAATCATATGACCCCCTATGAGCAGCACTTTGGCGACAGTGGGAGGAAAAACTCCCTTTTAACAGGAAGAAACCTCCAGCAGAACCAGGCTCAGGGAGGGGCGGGGCCATCTGCTGTGATTGGTTGAGAAGGAAGACAGGATAAAGACATGCTGTGGAAGAGAGAGTGTGGTCGTGTCCAAATTCATGGGCTGCATCCTCCTGAGGACCCGGCCGGGTCTACGTGGGGCGGGTCCTCAGAAGGTCGGGTAGGCCGGAAGTAAACGGCCATGAAATTGGACGGTCTAGCCTTCAGATCTGCGTCAGCACTGTCTCGGTGGAGTTTAATAAACTCGGCCGTCTGCTCCTTGCTATCTAAAATATAACAGGACACTGGAGGAAACGCTCGACCGTCTCACACTTCTGTTTAATCAGTTTTCTGTTTGACATTTAGTCAGCTGTGTGAAAACCACCCGGGGGATTAATAAAGTTTTATTTTATCTAATAATCTAATAACTTTAATCTCAGCCAAACCGATTTACTCATGATCAATCAAAACACTGAAAAAAGCCCAACAATAACATTTTTAGGTTGTCTAAGTGACTTATATATTACGTTTAACCCGAGCAGCGAAACTCCGCGGTGATCTGAAGATGATGTGCCGGGAGTTGTGCCGTTCTCGGCGGCTTCAGTGACCCTTGAGCTCCGGCTCGCTATCGAGCTGGTGGGTAGCAGATGCTCCGAAAACGTCGAAGCACTTTTGCAAATATGTGATATCTTGATAAACCGAGCAGATATTTGATGTTTACACAGCTACTTTCTCACCTGAAAATATGTTAAAAGTTTGTTTTATGACCCAGAAAGATTAGTAAGAGTAATTTTAAAACTTAGTAGCGGCCGCCATTGTTGAAACTGGAGTTTGGCTGGGCCGCGCTATGAATTCTGGGATATGGTAGGCCACGAAGGACACACCCGACCCATCCTTCAAATTTGGGGAAAAGGAGGACGCATTTGTCGGCTGCATTCGGAGGAGTCTACGAATTTGGACAGCCTTCGGCGCGTCGCTGTGACGTAATCGGTCTACAAATGCGGCCTCAGGAGGAAGCAGCCCATGAATTTGGACAGAGGTTAATAACAGATATGATTCAATGCAGAGAGGTCTGTTAACACATAGTGAGAAAGAAGAGAAAGGTGAGAAAGGTGACTGGAAAGGAAAAACTCAATGCATCATGGGAATCCCCGGCAGCCTACGTCTATTGCAGCATAACTAAGGGAGGATTC